>NW_005187737.1:433389-438633 GCF_000239375.1 Pundamilia nyererei | reverse complement strand
AGCAAGACTTCTTCTGTTAGATTTATAAAACTTTTTTCTTGTGACACATTAACAATGCTTTCCAGATGTGCAGAGAAGCTCGACTCAAAAGAAAGAAAGAAAGAAAGAAAGAAAGAAAGAAAGAAAATGTTACATTTTGATGCCATGAGATTTGTTGCAGTTCCTCAGGAGGCAATTTGGCGACATTTTTGGCTTTTAAAGTGCAGTTTATAAATCACAAATCGGTAAAAGTATACAAAGTACAGCTTTAAAGATACAAAATAGTATGTTTGGGGGAAGTAAAAATGCACTTTTCCTCTTGGAAGTGTGTGTCTGAAAGTGTGAGCACCCTCTAGTGGCAGGGTGGTGAAGTATCATTCAGAGTTAATCTTTAATTCCAACCCTCAGGAGGGGTAGCTTCTCCAGCAGCTTATTAAACCACTTAGCATGATCCAATTTAGTGGATAAACATTGTTATGTGTGCTTCTAATGTAGATTGTGTTTATCTATTTATAAATCCGGACTAATGTGATTATACCAGGTATCATATAAGAGTGATTATTGCGGTTTAATAGGATGATATTAAAATAACACTAACCACTTTATTGTCGTCACCTTCGGTTGATCTGTCATATGAGACACGTAGAGTCTTTAATGATCCACATCATTTTAATTCTTACCCAGGAAAGAACTCGCAGTTTGCTACGAGAGTGGTATCTCCAAGATCCGTATCCTAATCCGTCCAGGAAACGCCACCTGGCCCAGGCCACCGGGCTCACACCTACGCAAGTCGGGAACTGGTTCAAGAACCGCCGGCAAAGAGACAGAGCTGCCTCAGCAAAGAACAGGTATCTCAGAAATTCCACATTTTATACAAGTTATGACTCAGAAAGAGAGAGAAACCCTGTTTAGTCAAGTTAAAGAGACTAATTAGGTGAAGTGGCTGTACTTGTCTGAAGATCAGCTCCGACACTCGCACTCTTAAAAACAAGACTTCTCACTCTTCTTCTCTTTTCTGTCCCCTGATGCAGGCTGCAGCAGGATCCTTCCCTCCTGCCCTCTGAAAGCTCTCCCAACGGCTCCCTCCAGGGACGCCACCATCACCCCCACCTGCTGCCCGCCTCCCCTCGCCACCCGGGCAGCCCCGAGGCCAGCGACTGCAGCACAGAGCCCGAGCCCAGAGGAACCGGGGCCTCCACCCCGGAGATCTCCGTCAGCAGCGAAAGCGAGTTTGAGTCTTGAGACGAGGGACTCTCTGTCGCAGACAGGCAGACTCTTACTACTGTCTGTGATCAGACCCAGACACACTTACAAAGACACTTGAACTTTCAGCGTGACTGCGGACACATTAGAGCTGTTCTCGGTGGGAGGAGGGCAAGGATGAGACCACTTGTTGTGGATGTGAGTGGACAAAGTAAAGATATGCACTTAAAAAAAAGCACCATGGCACATGACTCTGACTGTTATGTATTAGTTTAATGTGACTCAGTGCTGTAAAAAGATAAACATCCAGTTGAGTTTCAAACTCTCAGGCGAAGTATTTGTAGAGATCATGCCTATGAGCTTTAGAAGAGATGTGAATATTAATATTTTAAGGTTGAATGCTATTTTGGTAGAGAAAATTTTCTCAGTTTTTATGGAAGCTACAAAAAGAAAAATGCCTTGTGCAGGCTGTTACTGTATGTCAGTATGTTAACACGCACATTGTTTCATTTGATTATCTTCAGATAAGAACCAAAAACAAACTGTGAAAATCCCCTAGAACTGGCAGAGACGTCCCCACACAGTGTTACAGTTTTATCACTCCTGAAAAATTACATTCAAAAAATGCACAGCTGCCAGTGGTGGCACACTTAATGATGATAAAGGCAAATTTATTAAAATTAAAAACAGCCAGTAAATGTACAAAATCTGTCTTGCTGCGCTGCAGTTTGCATGTTAACATAGGGACGTACCAACTCAACACATTTCACTGCCTTAAAATGGAACTAAGGGCATCACTGTTTTGCAATGCAATAACAAGCAACGCGTTTAGAGAGACTGAACTGTAACTCATCACCCGTGCACACATGCTGCTTAAAATACAAACCATGTCATTGTGGGCTGTTTTACCTTCTTCGCTGATCGAAATCTGCTGGAAATGCTCCTGAGCTGCTCTGATGACGACGAATTCCTGCAGGAGCCGACGCAGAGGTGAAAGAGGAATCAGAAAGAATCAAAAACACTCGTCGGTCTTAACTCAATGTGCCTATTACATCTGAGAACAGTGAGACCTAATCAGGCATGAGACTGTCCTCATGACAACGACACACGCAAAGGCCTACTGTTTGCTGTCTTTCTTAACGACCATCATTTCTCATAAAGTATCGTTTCAATGATAAATGTGTATTTTGTAATGTTTTGTGTAAATAAATGAACCTATTTTTATCCAAAGCGATGCAGTCTCTTTTTAGCTATGATCAGTATGAATACACTGTTTGTCTTTCTTTAAATCACCTTCAATATCAAAAGGCTTGAGCTTTTTTCACCAAACAAAATCAGCATGAAGCCACAGATTTACTCAAGGCTTACAAAGAATCAGATATAGCCTGTTGAATACGCCTTTAAGTATCATATTAATATAAGGTGTAAAGATTTTGAGTTTTTTAAACTACTCTGCAGTGGGTTACAGTTACAATTGCAATACCAGGACTTATGTAGTTATGTTAATAATAACTTGAAGCAATCATTTTCTGTGTGACTTATCAGTCTCTCGCATCACTGTGGAGAAATTCTAGCCCACTCATCTTTACAACACTGCATCGGTTCAGTCATTTATGCACAGCTCTCTGTCTCACCACAGTATTTCAATCAGGTTGAGGTCTGGACTTTGGACCATTGCAGCCCTTTGATTATTTTATTTTTTCAGACTATTTGTTGTAGATTTGCTTCTCTGTTTGACATCATTGTCCTGTTGCATGACACAGTTTCAGCCAAGCTTTAGCTGTTGGACAGATGACCTCACATTTGACTCTAGAATACTTTAATAAACAGAGGAATTTGACTCGGTGACTGCGACGTGTTCAGGTGCTGTGGCTGCAAAGCCTAAACCATCACCCCTCCATCACTGTGCATGAGGTGTTTGAGCTGATATGCTGTGTTTGGTTGCGATTTGTGGTGCCGTGCATCACAGCCAAACATCTGATCATCTGATTTGTTCACATGCAATTTTGCAAACTTAACCTGTGCTGCCATGTTCTTTTTAGAGAAAAGAGATTTTCCAAACAGCCCATTCTTATCAAAAGTTTGTCTAATTGAACATTTAAAATGCTAACTGAGGCCTGCAGACTCTGAGATGTAGCTGTATAGGTCGTTTTAAAATAACTCTGAGCACTGTAGTGGCTTTTTGCTGGGAAGATAAAGGCATTATGTTACACACATGTATGCTGCAGCCCAACAAAATGCCAAAACTTCTGCTTTTAGAGAGGAGCTCACAAATGCTCTTGATCAATTAGTCAAATGCAATTGATCTGCAGCACGTGGCTGATACCAGCCCTCTAAATTCCCATGAAAGCAGTAAGGGGGTACTGTGGAAATGGTCTTTTTCACATGACAGTTTATACAGCCATCTGTGATAGATAGTTCTAGCTATCTCTTATAATCTATAAGAGTTAGCTAGATAGTACTAGCTAACTCTTATACTAACAGACACCATGCTAGCATACGTTTCTGAAGAGAAATGCATAATTCACAAATGTCTGCAGCTCCCATAAAAAATATATATGTTGAAATGTTGTTTGGAGAGACTTACCTGACTTACCAGGAACAAATGCTGTCTGTCTTTCACAAAAAAGACTTGCTCCTCTGTAGATGAGGTTGGTTCTCAAACTAAACAAAGATGGCGGCCGGAAATAGACGTTTTTTTTTAACCTTAAACCTATAAGAAGTTGAAAGTAGAAGCTAAGCAAGCTGCATGACGAGCAGAAAGGAGCCATGTCATTACAGGGATTACAAAACAAACAAAAAAAGGTAAAATATTAAAACAGGTTTCTTCTGGCACTCACCCATAATTTGGATTCACGCTAAATGTTGTGAAATTGCTGAAATTTGGGAAATTACAAATAATTTACTGTTTTTATCTTGTTATTAAAGATAACAACACAAATAGTGATTTAAACTATACCTTTTAATCATATGTTGCTCTGTGATTTCAGTTTAAAACTATGTCAGCACTGACAGAAAACATGCTGCTGCCATTCAAAAAGTTCTGCACCGTCAGGCTGTTATAGGTTAAAAACTACTCAGATATTGGATGTGTAACTTTAAAAAAATGAACGAATGGTATATAGTACAACTTAATAAATATCAGACCTCCAACATATTGTATAGTATTATGTTACAAAGCAACAAAAACAAACAACAAACAGTTCTTTACCAACCTTGAAGTGAACATATACAGAAACGTTTCCTCATCTGTGACTAAAGGACATTTAGAGGTGAGTGAAATGCAAAATGTGCAAAATGTCAGTCACATGTTTGTGTAAATTCCTCTTTTCTTATCTCATAACAACACAGTGTAGAATAGTTCTTCTTCCTGCCTGACCACAAAAATGGGTGTTGTCACGCTCAGTAATCCCACCCACACCAGAAGGAGCAGCAAAACAGACCTGTCACTTTTTAGCCACTGCTACACTTATGTGCAATCTTAGGGCTGCACATAACACACAATCGGCTGTGTGTCAGTGAGGTTCCTGTGCAGACGGGTGGGGGTATTTTGATTTTTGCAATATTAATTAAGAATGGACAGCCAGGGGAGGAAAGTGGTGGTCAGTGACAATGGGACAGGGGTAAGTCAAACAGTCATATTACCACATAGTCAGATATCCTGTTAACAGTGCTGGATGTTGTCTTTTATTTTTCTTTCCATTAGCATTTAGTTTTAGCGTGAAAAACATTACTAATCATGTTAACTGCATGTCTTTTTAAGATATCTTGATGCAAAGTAACCTTTTGCATCAAAATATCTTATTTGTTTTATTGTCAATCATCTGGATCATTTAATGGCAAATATGTGAAGAAGTCCCGGGTGTGAGACAAAGTGCACTGCTGTGTGATTCCACATCTGTCTGGACTTGTCACTCCTGCCTTCAGTATGCGCACACCACCATAAATGGCTGTGGTGCTTTGAAGTGAGCAGACATTGGACAAAAACCAGGAAGAGAGACTTATCAGAGGAGATAAAATCACAGAAGTGGCACTCAGTGGTTGATTTCCGGAGGAAGATGC
>NW_005187737.1:430575-431943 GCF_000239375.1 Pundamilia nyererei | reverse complement strand
GATCATTCAGACCTTTTAACCTGATAATCCCTGCAGGATCGGAGCAGAGAAAGCATGAAAAGGTCATTGGTACAAATAAATAAGTAAACAAATTAAGGCAGGCTGTTGTGTAATAAACATCACATTTTCATAGATTTTTTATTTAGTGTTCACTTGAAACACCAGGTTTCCCAGGATAGCTGTCTTATATTTGTACTTGTGTATGGATGTGCATGTTTGTAACTTAATATTTTATACAGTATATTTAAAATGTTTCAACAGAAACAACAAAAATCAAACTGATGCTTTTTTATTATTATTTATTAAACCTATACTTTGCTGTAGGTCAGACAAAGAAGAGCAAAAACAAAACCATTAATATTTCCTGTCCCTGTCATCTTTTCCACCAGGATCTAATGGTGGGAGAAGAGGCCAGCGAGTGTCGCTCCATGCTGGAAATGTCCTACCCCATGGAGAATGGCATGGTGCGCTGCTGGGAGGATATGCTCCACCTGTGGGACTACACCTTTGGCCCAGAATGCCTGGACATCAACCCAAAAGAATGCAAGGTATGAACCCGTGTAAGACAGACAAAGACGGAAATGAATGGAAAAAAAAAACTGTACAAGGACTAGATTATTATTGAGTTTGTGTATGTTTTCTATCCAAGATCCTACTGACTGAGCCGCCCATGAACCCAACCAAAAACCGCGAGAAAATCGCTGAAATCATGTTTGAGAAGTATCAGTTCTACGGCATCTACGTGGCCATCCAGGCCGTGCTCACTCTGTACGCTCAGGGTGAGAGGGCGCGAAACGCTGCACAAAAATAAAGGGTTTAAATCCTGACCTGCTGTTAATGGTGCAATTGAATGGATATTTGGTCAGTTTTAACTCCTGCTTTGTTAAATGACTCTGTCCACAGGTTTGCTTACTGGTGTTGTAGTTGACTCAGGAGACGGCGTCACCCACATCTGTCCAGTGTACGAGGGCTTCTCTTTGCCCCACCTTACACGCAGGCTGGACATCGCAGGACGTGATGTCACACGCTACCTCATTAAGGTGAGCTGGAAAGATCAGTGATCGGGCAAAGAGTTGGGGTTTTTTTAGTGTAAGGAAAGTATATGTACAGTTTCACAGCAAACATATGTGTGAAAAAAATGTTCTTCCCATCAGCTCCTGCTGCTTCGCGGCTACGCCTTCAACCACACTGCTGACTTTGAGACTGTGCGCATGCTGAAGGAGAAGCTCTGCTATGTGGCATACAACATTGAGCAAGAGCAGCATTTGGCCACAGAGACCACTTACCTGGTGGAGACATTCACGGTACGTTGGAGCAAGCTTTAATTTATTCTGCCTCCTAAAGTCGAGAAACGTCAGAAAAAATAAC
>NW_005187737.1:425471-428515 GCF_000239375.1 Pundamilia nyererei | reverse complement strand
GCTTGGCATCTAATCGCAGGGATCCTCTTTTCTTTACTCTGTTTATATGGTTGTTGGTGTTAGCTTATTGTTATTATCAAAAGTTTAACTTTTATTATTGGCTCATATAAACTATTAGTTTAGGTCTTTTGTGCTTTTTTCCCTGCACTTTAATCTTAGTTTTGGTTGATGTATGTTATTATTCTTATTAGTGGCAGCCTCCCAAGGGTTCCTGGTTGTTCCTCCCTTTGTGTTTCCTTACTCCTGACTTGTTCAGTGTGTATGCGGGTCTGTGTAGGTCTCTGGGGTTATTTTTATCTGTTTAACTGTGAATGTTCGTATAGCTTCCAGTCTGCCCTCCCCAAAGCCCCGACTGTGACTGATTGTGTGTTACTCTCACCTGCATCTCGTTCCTCACCTGTTTGTCACTTCTCAGTGTATTTATAGTTTGGCCTTTGTTATAACACCTGTGTTTCCGCCCTTTGGTGCTGCTCATTTTGCCTCGGTCCCAGTTTGATTCCTGATTTGTTGCTCCTCCCGTTCTGAGAGATTCTTCTTATTATCTGTAAAAATAAATGTTCAATGGACTGGCAAATACAGGCTGAACATTTGAATGTTTTGAGTGGAAAAAAAACCTGTAAAGAATTTATCTGTGGGTTTGTTTGTTTGTTTTTTAAATAAATGTCAAACAGAATTGTTTTTTATTGTACATATTCCTTGCTGTAAGCAATGAAAAATGATGCAAAATGTGACCTGTTACTTCTGTCATATATATAATATTGGGTACATACACTGTCTTAACTGGGTACACCAGTTCAGCTGCTCATTGCTGCAAGTAACTAATCAGCCAATCAAATAGCAGCAAGCTAATGCATTCAGCTATATAGACATGATGAAGACAACCTGCAAAACTTCAAACTGAGCATCAGAATGAGGAAGAAATGTGATTTAAGTGGCTTTGAATGTGTCATGGTTGTTGGTCTGAGTATTTCAGAAACTGGTGATTTATTAGGATTTTCCCACAAAAACATCTCTGTGGTTTAAAGAGTACAGTCTGAAAAAAAAAAGGAAAATATCCGGTGCGCAGCAGATCTCTGCGTAAAAATGTCTTGTTCAGGCCTGAAGTCAGAGAGGAATAGGCCAGATTGCTTAGTAAGTAAGTGTAAGTAAGGTATGCAGAAGCGCATCTCTGAATCCACAACACACTGGCCTTGGAAGCAGATGTGCTACATCAGCAGAAGGCCACACCAGGTGCCACTCCTGTCTGCTAAGAACACAAAACTGAGGCTACAATTCAAACTGGACAACAGATGATGAGAAATGTGTTACTTAGTCTGATGCGTATCAAGCTCTGCTCTGACTTTTGGAAAGGAGGGTCAGAATTTGGAACAAACGTGGATTCATTAATGTTTCAGGCTCGAGGTGCATTAATGTGGGGGAACATTTTGTTGGCACACTTTGGACCCCTTAGTACAAACTAAGCATCATTTAAACCCCACAGCCTGATGTTGACCATGTCCATCCCTTTATGGCCACAGTGCAGCATCTCCTTATTGCTGCTACACACCATGTCCCAAAGCTCAGATGAAACCGGTTTCTTGAACATGACAGTGGGTCCACTGAACTCAAATGACCTCCACAGCCATGAGATCTCAGGCCGACAGAGCACCTTTGGGATGTGGATGAGGAGGAGATTCTCATCATGGATGAGCACCAACTGTGTGATGCTGTCATGTCAACATGGATCGACATTCCCGAGGAATCTGTGCCATGAAGTATTAAAGCAGCTCTGAAGGAAAACGGCTCCAACCTGGTACTAGTGACCAATGAGTGCAGATGTTAGTGCCTTTCATTTAAAAAATATAATTTAATCTTTTTTTCCTTTTTTTTATGAGACCTTTTAAATAACATGATAATAAATCCAAAAGCAGGACTTGGCTTAATGGGTTAATTAATGGATTAATACATGAATTACTAAATAGTCAGTGATAAGTCTCAACACTCAAAGTCAGAAATTGATGTGAAGGTGTGAAATGACAGTGTTAGTATTTGCTGCCATCTGGTGGTTAAATCTGCACCCGTCAACACTCCCAACCCCACTCCAGCGCTTCACTCACCGTAACCACACGGCGAACGGATATTGCAATTTTTTTTATTGCGATACTGAGTTACCTGACAAAATACAGTCATGTGTTTTTACACTGAAAAGAAATAGTGAGCTCTCACAATGAACACATGCTTCACGCACACATACACGCACACGTACACGCACACATACGCGCACGCCACATTCGCAGAACCTTCGCGTTAAAATGAAAAAAGCATGCAATAATGTTCAAAACACATCTCAAAACTGAACCTCCTCCCCTCCCCCGACTCGGCTGATCCAAAAACTCCAGAAATGTTGGAATGTCCACATGTTTAGGTTCGATATCTACCCAACAAATTCAACTATTCAAAGTTAGTTTTAAATACACACAATAATGATCATCGATAACGACACTGAGTCGAACAGTCAGTCGATAGTGATGACTTGCAGCAGGAAGTCACCAAGAGGCTGGCGACGTGCACATTTACATTCTACCAGTCGCCGCGAGGCTCCCGGTTTTATTGGTCAGACTGTCCTCTCAGTCCGCTTATAACAAAAAGAAAGAAAGAAAAACAGGCTCGGCCAACAGTAGAACTCAAAAGCGGTGAATCGAAACATGAAACGGATGCAGTTCTGAAAAGGAATAAACACTGAGAGAGATTTTAAATACATTCGCGAGTCATTCAGTAAAATCTGTTGTCCTGGTGTGTGGATGTGATGCGCTTCCGTCTTTTTTCTTCCCTCACTTGGTTTAAAAACAGAGAGAGATGATGCCTTTCTATCACTTCCCTCCTACTCGCCCATTACTCCACCTGCCAAAACCATTAAATAGAATACGCAAGCTGGGAGAAGAGCTTCTTCTTCTTCTTTGCTTTCCTTTTTTTTCTCTTCAGGAAGTAAAAATAAAATAGTCTTTGTGGGGGAGCCTAAAAATAAACAGCTGATTTAAAGCTTCCCTCATGATTTCTTTCAAAGC
>NW_005187737.1:403018-424714 GCF_000239375.1 Pundamilia nyererei | reverse complement strand
TTCCTTCCTTCCTTCCTTCCTTCCTCCTCCTTCCTCCTCTATGCCTCCCACTCACTCCTCACACACCGACTCGCTCAGGTCCACGGCGCCACCCCTGGTGAGCCGCCGCATCTTGCTGAAGTCGTGGTCGGTCCTCAGGTAGGAGAGCGAGGGGCCTCCCTCGCTGTGGCTGGCGAGGTCCTGGGGCTGGGCCTGGGGCGGCAGGGCCCTCATCTCGCCGCCGCTGCGCCAGTACAGGGTGTATTGCTGCGGGTCGGACACTCCGAAGGTGGCGGCACACAGCTGCGCCAGGGCCTGGCTCGTCTCCCCGGCTCTCCACTGCAACGTCCGCACGGCGCTCCGCTCCCCGTCCTGGAACAGTATCCGAACGCACCTCTGGAGGCAGCGAGGGAGGGAGGAAGAGAGAAAGAGAGGGAGAGAGAGAAAAGGAGTGAATATATATACTGTATTTATGCAAAACACAGGTCAAGAGGCTTATGGAGTGAGGGCAAACGAGGGGGAGGAGAGAGATGGAGTCAGAGGAGGAGTGAGGACTGTATAAGCACGGGCTGATACGCTGCCACAATAAATGAGCCAAAAAATAAATAAAAAATCAGAAAAAGGACGTTCATGAAAGAAAAATGCCTCTTAAACAAAGCTCCTGCTTCCCACACACAGCCGGCAGGTCCGAGAGCTTTATGCGAAAGCCATCTTCATGAAACTGCTCTGTTTTCCCCTGCTCTGCTTCATGTTACAGCTTCACTGACAAACTCCCGGCATAAATCCACTCGAGCGAGTCCACTTCCAAACTCAAATATCATCCATTAAACTCGCTCTGCTCTGGTGCTCTGCTGAAGTCCCCCCCCCCTCTCCTCCACCACCGCCACCACTCAGCAGACACAAACTTTTTTCACATTTTCCACAGAGCAAAAAGCGAGCAAACCCAAAACTAACAGGTCTATCGCAACAATCGCTGCTCTTCAGGCACTTGAGCCATTATATAATGTCAGATTCGACCACCTACAGACGCCCTCACAACTCTCTGTAAAGCACACACACACACACACACACACACACACACTGTGAAAACATGCGGGACATAATCCTTTTTACCAAACATCCAACCTTGAGAAACCAGGGAGAATCCTCTTCCCTGTCGCTCACGGAAACACACAAACAGACAAACCATCCAGCCTGCCTCCCTCAACACACACACACAGCACAGAAGAATAAGTGGCTTTTAAAAGAAGCAGAAAAAAAGAAAGAAAAAGCAGTCAGTAGCAAATATAATCAACAGGTCAGCCATTATCAGAACTTACAGAGTCACTGAGCTCCTCGCTGTCCGTGTGCATATTGTGTTTGCCTGCTTCGATGGGTAGATGCAGCTCAATAAATTTCATGTTATCTGACCGCCCACTTCTTCATAGCACTTGGCTCACTGATCCCCGCCTGTGTCAGTGGAAAATCTGGCTGCCGGGTGAGTTAGATCGGCTATTTGAAGCCAGGAGAGGAACCACGTGACGAGACAGAAACGTTGTGGATGACAATGCCTGTTTTCCATGGCATCTGGTGGACCGTTACACAAACGTGGGGCCAGCAGGGTGATAATAGAAGAGTGTAGGTAAAAAGTCAGCGTGCGTGTGTGTTAGTGTGTGTGTGAGCACGCATTAGTGCACGACCGGTCGTAAGCCGGCGGCCCCAGATCAGAGGATTACCTCTAAAAATGTCTAAAAACTAATCCCCCCAAATGAATTTGAAACGTGTTTGCACTCAGAAAACCAAAACAGGGAAATCCAGGTGTGCTCTTTCACCTCTGATTTAAAAACCGCCTTTCCAAAAACTCCAGCTCTGTCCCCGACTTCATCAAGAAGCTTCAGCGGTGATGCCCGAAATCAACTTTGAGTCAAATGTGGGTCACTGCTCCTTTTTTTTCTACCCCACCTGCCAGAGTCACAGATAGAGGACAGTGTGATGTTGCTCAACACTGTGTTGCCATCAGTGTAATTAATGTGCTGTAATATCTGACCTCTTTGGATGGATTAGCACCTCTTTTTCGATGTCGCTTGCTTCTTTTGTGCAATTTTTATGTGCCAAAGTGCACTGTGACAGTTCTAAGCAGATGCTGGCCGCTCCAAGCTGCAAAGACCACACGTTTGATACGAGAGAGACTTTGATTGTTCTGCCAGAAGAAAAGAGATTTTAACTGGTGCCATCAAGCGATGATTTGCTTTGTTATTCTCTGACAGTCAAAGACGAAGCCAGGGTAGCCTGCTTCTGAGTGCAGCTTTGTGTTTAATCCATAAACGTGCAGAAAATGGTTAAAGCTATACTGCTGTCCAACACCAGCACTAGTCAAAGCAGCATGCAGAAGCTTTGCAGCTGCATGGAAACACTTGTCTTGGCCCTTGTATGAGGTAAGCTAGAGTAGATCCAGAAAGTATTCACATTTACTAAACAAGCTATTTCTAGTAACTCTGTAATTATGCTGAAACTGCCAAACTGATAAATCAAACACACAGTTTCTTGGTGAAGGGAGTGAAATCAAAACCCCAAAGTAGACTCCTCTGCAAATAGAACAAAACCTGCAGCTTGAGAACATCTGAGTAAAAGATGTTCTGGTCTGATAGGCGGCATGGTGGAGTGGTGATTAGCACTGTTGCCTCACTGGGTTCGACCCCACCTGTGTGGCGTTTGCATGTTCTCTCCGGGTACTCTGGCTTCCTCCCACAGTCCAAAGAGATGCAGTTAGTGGGGTTAACGTAACTGATGATTCTAAGTTGCCCATAGGTGTGAATGTGAATAGCTGTCTGTCTCTCTGTGTTAGCCCTGCAGTCCGAGCATCCTGAACTGGAACCTTGATGGATAGATATTCTGTTCTGATGAGCCTTATAACCCCAAAAAACATTTAGAGAAAAAGATTGGGACAGGAGATAGTTGTCCTCCGATGTCTTCTTAAACCTGGAAATAGCAGCAGGACTGAGCGTGCAGGATGCAGGACATAAAATGTCCACATCCTTGCTGCGAATTAGACTTCAAGCAGCTCCTACAATTACTTCCTCTTTCTTACAATCTAAGACGTGCTGGTGAGCGCGCAGGGGATAGACTGTTTAATACCCAAGTCTGATGCTTTGCTTCTTACACTGGGCAGCTGTAGCTCAGGTGTTACAGCAGGTCCAATCAGAAGGTCCATGGGTTAATCTCTGACTACTCCAGGCCACATGTCTAAGTATCCTTGGTTAAGATACCAAACCCCGTGCTGACACCCCTAAACCCCCTTGAATCCATCCGTTGGAGTGTCAGCGTGTGTGAAATGGTGGATGTCCAGGAAACGCCAGGCACTGCTTGGTAATAGCATCAAGCTGAGGGAAAGGCAGACTGATCAGAGCAGAGAGACGGAGATAAACCACCTGACAAACAGGCGACGGTTCACCTTTTTAGCATGACAGTGACTTGAAGCTAATAACCAAACAGCCACTCTGGAGTGGCCTCAAAGCAGCTCTCTGCCTGTCCCTAAGTGACCCCATCAAATCCCAGACTTAAATGCCACAAAACATCAGTCGAGAGGTCTGAATAGGCGCCTTGCATCCCATCAGGCTGAGAAAATCTGCCAAGAAGTATAGAATAAAATAAAAGCTTACTTTGGCTGCTCCCTAATTCCCAACAGGGTGCCACAGCAGGGTAGCTCTGCGTGTTTAATTTGGCACATTTTCTTTATGCCAGATGCCCCTACTGATTCAACCTCAAAGGGATTTGCATCTCCTCCTGGGATCAAACCAGAGATCTTCTGCTTGTTGGGCAAACGTGCAAACCACTACATTATGGAGCCAGCCCAAGAAAAATGGAATAAAAAGCCACACTTTTACAGGCTTGACCAGAGTTATCCAAGAAAGCTCAAAACTGTAAGGAGATTTCTGCAAAACTACTGATTAGCATTCGCTTCTTTATCCATATTATCAGTTTAATCCAATTCCCTGCGTTTGTAATAACCTTCATGTAGAAAAACAGATTAAAGAAAGAAAAAAATAAGACATCCGCCTCACATGTGTTTGTTTTTCTTTTGATCGTCATTCATCCACCTGTAAGATTTAGTTTCATGTCTTTAAACCGTTTCTGCCGTTAAGTCGTCCACACGGGCCAGAATATCCCATTAGAGTTGTCTCACTGCATAATAAGCAGCTGTCCACACATAAATCACCATTTCACACAAGAGAGGTTTGTGTGAAGGCTGTATACTACATTACTCCACAACAAACCCACATGTAATGCTACTAGGGCTTGTGCACTGCTACAATCGAAGCAGGCGGCGCCTACTTGGCTCTGCTGATTCTCTTTCTGTCTCTGGGCCTCTCGGCTCCGTCTGCAGCTCCACTCTTTCAGCGCTTCTTGGACCTCTGGCGTCAGGCAGCCCGAGAACGGCTGCTCCTTGTCCAGGCTCTGGATCAGACGCAGGCTGGCGTACACGCTGGTCAGGTAGTAGCCACCTGTAGGCGAAAAAGGTGTAGGAGGGAAAAAGAGTGTAAAAACAGGACTAAATCTTGCATCACATAGTACTTCCTCCTACTCTGTCCTTAAAAAGATTGTCTTAAACTTCACTGCCATGTTCTGCTTTCAAGAGATTTTTCTTTTTTTTGTTATTTACTTCCTAAATTCACTTCCTACACTCTTCCTGTGTAAGTCAGAGGTACGAATTAATAATAGAGGATAATAATATAATAATAATGTAGTAACAGCTACCAAAATACAAATAAGACAGAGTAGATTATGAACAGTCAGTGCAATTTTAAGACAAAAAGCGAGTAAAATGTGAATCATCAAACGCAGATTTGTGGTAATATTTGAAAATGTGTATTTTTGAAACCAGGAAAAAAATTAACTAGCTGTCATAAACCTTCATAATATCTGGTACCTGTGTTCCTTCTTTCTGTCTTTTGTTAGTTTTTCATCTTTAACTTCCTGTTTTAGATTGAAAGGTTAGCTTTTTTTGTGTGTCTCTTCTGGTTTTAATTCCTGTTTGTCTTCCTTTCCCATTTTCACACTTGTGTCCTCTCTCCTGCATCCCTGACGATTTTTGATTGTCAAATACATCCAAGTATCTACAAAAGTTTTGCATCAGTGTTTTATTTCTACTAATCGAATTTATTCATTAAAGTCACTTTTCTTTATATGGGAATAGGTATGTAGTATTAGTAGAAGTCCAACAGCACAGTGTTTGTTAGACTAATTTGCATTGCCATCAAAAACACATAAGAAAAGCTTCACACAACAAAAAAACACCAAATCATTTGTCAATGACCTTTTTAAAAACAGTTTAAGGTTGCACTTAAAAATATTCCAGTCTGGATACAATTTGATTTCTTCTTCCTCTTTCAGCTGCTTCCTTTATGAGATGCTGCGGCGGGTCATCTGCCTCCATCTCACCCTATCCTCCTCCGTCACACCAACACTCCTCATTCACTACACCCATGAATCTCCTCTGTGCTCTTCCTCTTCTCCTCCTGCCTGGCAACTCCACCTTCAACATCCTTTGTCAAATATATCCACTCTTCCTCCTCTGCACATGTCCAAACCCTCTGACCCTTGTTTCTCTAACTTTCTCTCCAAACTGCTCAACCTGCGTCGTCGCTCTGATCTACTCATTTCATCTCCAGCTCGGTCTCCTGTCTTTTTGTCAGTACCACCGTCTCCAAAACATACATCACAGCAGATCTCACTCCCATTTTGTAAACCTTCACTCATGCTGCCATCCTTCTGTCATAAATCACCCCTGAGACTTGTCTCCATCCCCGCCACCCTACCTACACTCTCTTTTTTATCTCTCTCGTGCATTGTTTATTGCTTTGGATGGTTGACCCCCAAACTCAGAGGAATCAAAAGCACCTGAGAAGGTAATTTGGTCCTATTTGGCCTTTGGCCCATAAATTACTTTTGATTGTTATATCATCAAATGTTTATGTTGTCTGGCTATTACAGACGGTGATTAAAAATAACCTGACTCAGCACTGTGCTGTCCCAAAACAAAGACAGCAAATGTAACAAAACTATTGTGATAGCTGCTCCTGCGCTGCACAGTAACAGAGGTTTAATGATGGCTGTTGTACCAAAGAGATCCTGGGACGACCTGATACAGTGTTGCGGTGCGACCGATGCCACAGTTTAGGACCTACCCTCTCCTCCGAGCCATGAGGGCTCCAGCAGCTCCATCATGTACTCCACCTCTATGAGGATGTGAGGCTTGTTACACTCCACGATCACATAAGACAACGACGGCAGGAAGTCGTCCCAGCTAACTTCCTGTCCTGCATATATATTAAGAGAAGGAAAGGAAAAGAAGAGGCTGTCATCGTTCTTTCTGACAGCTTGAAATGAACATTGTACCAAATAAACAAGTGTACAAAAGCAAGCAGGTTGCGCTGCTGCCCACACAGATACAGTTTGAAATATGAAGGTTTTGACAGTGAAGAATGGCTCTGCAGAGACGCCTGACCTTCATTTTTTTCGTCTTTCTTTTTTTTTTTTTTTTACAGCCAGGATCACAAGCAGCAGCGACAAAGCCCTTTATCTGTAAACGCTACAGAAAGTGAAAAGTCTCCAGTCTCAAACTTGATCTTTAACTAAAAACATCATAAATCCACATAAAACTCCAGCTGAAGTGACTCCATCTCTGGCTACCCGTGTTTCTGTCTGTGCAGCATCCAGCAGTCTCACCGTGTAAGGACCCCATGGCCTTGTGCACACACTTGCACACTTGGAGCAGCAGCAGCACCTTGTCGATGGGCGAGTGCGTCCGCTGCATCAGGACCAGTTTCTGCTTCACCCTCTCCACCTCTCGGCTGTCTGGAACGCCCGTCCGAACACCGAGCCTTTCCATGGTGGCGTCCCCTTTCAGCCGGAGCAGGTTCTGGGTGAGACGCTGGGTGGAGCCGTCCTGATTGTGCAAAGCGACCAGGGCTTTCTCGAGGTGGGACCTCAGAGGCCTGAGCACACAGGAGAACATGGAGCGCTCCAACGCCAGGTCTGCGAAAAAGGGGAGGGGCTTGTTATTCGGGAAAACCAGCATTTATTCTGACAAACTGATGCACAAGGATGGAAGGGAACTAATTTTTGTGTTTTGTGCAACTGGGAAATACTGACACAGAAAGGTCTGCAGCAACACTTTTCATAATGCATGAAATTCCTTTTAAATTAAGAAAAAGCAGAAGAAAAGCTTTTTTTCCAGTTTTTATTCTGTCCTGCATTTTGAGAAGCACCCATGGAAATTAAAACAAAGGTACGTCTCTAGAAGAGGATCTTGGGGCCGCACCTTCTTCCAAATGACGTAATCACCTTTTTGGGTGAGGAACAGTGTTGTTCCACTGTGCATCACTGTAAATATAACTATAAATATAACAACAACCACTCAAAATTCTTCAGGTAATTTTATATTTAAACAATAAAAATACAATTAAAAAATTGGCTCCCCCTCCTATATTGTGGTTTGGTCTTCTGCAGAGGCGTGTCTAGAAGGTGGGCATGGGTGGGCACCAGCCCACCCTCAAAATGTGATTCCCCCACCACAGGAATGTTAATCTTGTAGTTCCTGATACCACTGGATGAGAGCACAGATAGGACTAGTAGGAATGTAACTGAGTACATTTACTCAAGTACTTCACGTAGATTTAATGTACTTGTACTACATTTAAATATTTCCATGTATTCTATACTTGGAATGCAATTATTCCACTTCATACGCCATTTGTTTTTAAAGCTTTCGTTACTTCTTATTTTGCAAATTAAAGAGATTCACACATCAGTAAATCAATAATTATAACCCCAAAACATCATTAGTACATTTACTTCAGGTACTTTACATATATTTGAACTATTAAGCTAGTTAAATGGGATTATAACTGTTACTTAGGTTAAATATCTAAATTCTTTTTTCCACTTTGTAAAACAACTATTCATCACAAGATTGTGTATAAATTCTCATGCAGTTTCACTTTTCACACAATAAATCTGCAAAGGCAGGGCTGTATATGAGCTTTAAATGTTATAATTTATTCAGTTTAATATTTCTAGATAAATGCCAATGTCAGTTGTTTTCTATGGCACATTTAAAAGCCACAAGGTTAAAAGTAAATGTGCTTTGCACAACAAGCAAGATAAAACCACAGTTCAGTAAAATAAACGTTGCAAAAGTGAACTTAAAAGAAAGCATATTTGAGACACTGTTCTTTATGCTCACTAGTCAATAGAAGAACTTTTTTTACTTCACACCTGAGTCTTGTGCTTCAGTGCTGCCTCCCTGTACGGTATCAACACCCATGCTGCAGCGCAGTAACAATCCTGATGCTAATGGATTAATGAAATCAATTAAAATAATGACCTCATTAACCTTGCTGAAATTTTAACCAATTTTCAAGTGGTTCGGTTTAGTATTTGTTCCTGATTTCCCATGAGACCCCACGGCTGGCTCTGCATCCCAGCCCACTGCCACTCCATTTACAAAATCCTGGAAATGTCTAAGTGGGGGGCGGGGGACCATTAGGGACCGTAACATTTTATCTACATTTATTTTAACGATTACTGCTCTCAAATACTCAGCCATCATCCAGTGACCTGCGATAAAGTGCACATAAAGTAAAATTACCTTCAGAAAACAGACAAATATATGAAAATACATAAAAAAAATTCCAACAAATAACATTGGCTTGATTTTTTTTAATGATCTCGCCCACGCTGTGTCAAGTCCCATTGTCTGGTTTCAAATTTTTATTTAGATTATTTATTTAGAACCTTCATTTAGAGGAAAATAATAATTCAGATAGCAATGGATCTGACAAAGTACGCTTAATGGAGCGATCCACAGAAACACAAATTACAGCCTTAAAAGGTTTAACTACTAACACACATTACTTACAGAGCGTACTGTACTTGACTGTGTGCTTTCTGTTTTGCCTCACATCATATAAAATCAGATGTGCTTTGGATTCGGGAGATTATTGCTGAGTGAAATGTTGTTCAAACTCTTCTGCTGTAGTGCAGAGTGAGTGTTTGTAGAAACAGCTCCTATTTTGCATGGTCACATTAACCTGAAAGCGACCCTCCCTGCAGTTCACCTCCCGGCACAGTTTTTCCATTAACCCTTTTCTCAGAGCACAAACCTTTGCAGAGACACAGGAATCGTTTCAAGGTAACACAAATCAAAGTGATCAGCAGTCCTCCTCTGGCTGCAGACTGAGACTGGGATTTGTGCCTGCTATTCTTGGTCAAGACATCGTTACAGCAGCACATAACTGCTCCAAGAAAAAAATGTCTAGACTGTCATTTCGATCATCTCTCATCGCTTTGGGCGTGTTAAAGCCTGGCAAGACTGAAGGTGGTGAGATGCCGTGTAAAAAAGATAAAAAAAACAAACAAACAAAAGACGATCTACAACCTTTTGACAATTTATTGTGAACGCTTATTTCCATCATTGAAAGTTACAAATTATTAGCAGGTAGAGCTAAATCAAAAGAAATTGAGATTTTATCTCAAAATTGAAACTTTAGATTTAATCGAATTTTTGAGTCTTTTTAGTGGCAGAAACAAGTTTCCATAATTTATGGCAAACATCCTGGCAGTTTTGATTGCATAGTATCATTATAATTAATAATAATACCAGCTATAACAGTTTCAGCTGTTCTGGGAAGTCTTTCCACACGGTTTAGGAGTGTTTGTGGGAATTTTTGAACATTCTTCCAGAGGAGCATTTGTGAGGTCAGACACTGATGTTGGACGAGAAGGCCTGGCTCTCAGTCTCCAATCTAATTCATCCCAAAGGTGTTTTTTGGGGCTGAGGTCAGGACTCTGTGCAAGTCAGTCAAGTTCTGTCAAAGCACACTCATTCATTCATGTCTTTATGGACCTTGTCTTGTGTAGTGGTGCAAAGTCATGTTGGAACAGGAAGGGGACATCCCCAAACTGCTGCCAAGGTTGGGAACATTTAACTGTCCAAAATGTTGGACGTGTTGATGTGCTGAAGCATTACGCGTTCCTATGCGACTGAACCTTTGACTACTACTTCATGGCTCAGTTGCTGTCGTTCCCAATCGCTTCCACTTATAATACCACTAACAGCAGTGAGGAAATTTATTAACTGGACTGGTTGCACAGGTGACGTCCTATCACGGCTTGTAGAAGCAGTCTGCAGGCCTAGGTGTTCGATTTTAAACACCTGTGGTCATGGATTTAATTTGAACAATGATTTGGATGGGTGAATGAATACTTCTGGCAATACTGTGTATTCATTACATAAACTAGGGATCCCAGAAACTACAATAGTGGCTCTAACTAGCAGCAGGCATAAGCTATACTTTCTCATCTTTGTTAGTTTTTCTGGGAACTCCTTTGTATCTCCCAGCCAATTTTCCACCTCGCTTGCACAAACCTGGCTCCCTCCTCGCTCTAGTCTCGCCTGCTTACCCACAATTCTTAGAGAAGTGCTTCACAGATGTCACAGAACTGAAATAAGGGTAAACCTTAGCTTTCTGTTCAGCAGGTCCTCACTTACATTCCCCTAAAGATAAAAGACGCTTTAAAACCTGCCTCCAATGAAGAAACGAGCATATTTCTGCAAATGTTAAACGACCCGTTTAAACCTCGCTGATCATGTAATTAGAAATGACATTTTCTCATCCTCTGAAAAGCTCAGGAGTGTGTTTTTGTTTTTTTTTGTTTTTGTTTTTCATTTTGTTTTGGGGTGACAACAGTGAACTCGTGTACATGTAACGGTTCACATGCGAGCCTTCCCTTACACGTGTAAAAAACACACACTCGGTGGTTCTCCTGCAGTCAGTGGGCAGTCCTGACTAAGTGGGTAACAATTCTCCAGTGCACACTGTTTTTCCACTCATCATCAATATCCTCCACTCCCTCCTCTCCATGCTTCATGTTTCCCTGCTGCATAATCCTTGAACATCTCCCCCATCTACCTCACTATAGCACTCCCCCTTGTGATCAATCATTCCCACCCTCTAGTCTCTGTTTATCCACCTCCCTCTCTGCTCCATCTCTCTCTCTCTCTCTCACACACACAGCTCTGGAGAGTAATAGATTACATGTAATGTGATTACAACCAAGGTACAGAAAAAAAGCTGACTTTTTCTTTTCTCTCTTTTTTTCCCTTTTATTTTTTGAGTTGTTACTCACAGTTCAGTAACTGATTACATTTTCAAAGTAACCTGCCTATTTCGATCTCTCCCTCCCACCCTCCTCTGAATCGTGCTGCTCTTCAAGTGAGCGTGGGACTGTGATATCTTTTTATGATAAACGAGGGGGAGAAAAAAAAAATGCAAATGCCTCCCACCGACGCAAAGCGAGATAAATCAAAATCGCAGCGCAGGAAGGAAGGAAGGAAAGGGAGGACGGAAGGCAACGGCCGACCGCTCTCCCCTGAAGCCTCTGAAGCCAGGCAACCATCCGTCATCACACATTTACACACAAGCACACGCACCTGCGAGCGCAGACGCACACACGCGCAAACGCTCGGCCACACACAAAGCAGTCCAAACACGACCAAACCTACGCAGAGGAGCGTGTCAAAAGATCTAACTAGAATGCTTCCAGAGTAACACCCTGCGATGTCTTTACAATAATGAGACGAGTCCCGCTTTGAATGCGATGGATGTGAGTGCAGGCGCGTCGGGCCGGGCTTTCCTAATGCTATTTTCTAAATACCAGAGACAATATGAGCTCCACTGAATGAGACTCTACCCCCCCAACCGCCCCCCTACGCAAACTACTTTGTGTTGACAGTGCCTTTCACTGGAGCCCGAGCAGCCCACCATTTATCAGAAAAGGCTGTCTGTTTCCACAGACCTGCATCCTCTGGCACAGTGTCTATTGAATCACTGTTTTCTAATAGTACAGTTTGTTGGTTTTTTTTGCTTTGTTTTACACATTTCTATCTCTCCTCGGTCCCTCGGTGCACTCACCATCGCCTCCTTTTTTAAATGTGATAAACCAATCAAGCATTCATATGAGAAAGGGTGGTGAGGATATTGTGCTCAGACTGTGATCCAGCACAGTCAGCTAAATTTGATCGAATCCTTCCCTCGGCGAAGCAAACTTACTTTGAGCTCCTCTGTGGCTCAAACTGAAAGATACTGAATGTCGTACAATCATGTTTAACTGTTTAGTTTTGCTTTGAGGTGTGAAGCGCTTTTGAAGATACATGCTAAGGAAGTGAAAGGATTGAACAGTCCAATCGGAGCGGGGCTGCCAGGGGGGAGGGGTGGGGAGGATCATCCACACCAATCAGATTATTGACAAAATGACCACGCTATAGAAGCAGAGGACCAGCAGTGCAGTACCAACTACAGCACTGAAAAGACTCACAGTTGAATGGATAACACTGATCATCTCACTAAAAGGAAATTTAGCCTTTATATGGATGTTTTGTGAGTTTTTGAGGCCCTCTTCTAATAAGGGTGTGTGGCTTTATCTCCACATGGGGGATCATCATGTATGAAATCACAGCCAATCAGTTCTCTGGAAAATAGCATCACCGTTCCTGGAAGATCCTTCAGACCTCTGTTTGTGGACAGTTGGAGGGTCTAAAGTTTTTTAATAGAGCGTGAAGTCTCTGTGTTTCAGTAACTGATACAGATTCTTAGACTCTTTCTTTTAAAACTGACTACAATTTTTCATCAATTTTATTGCTCTATAAGCATCAGGATATGATTCTGAAATGGGAAACGGATGTATACTTGTGGACTTTATATCAAATTCATGCCGCATTTTTTCTTTACTTGCTCAGAGAACATTAAACCCCTTTGGAGCAGCAGGTGATAAAGTTGTGATATTGAGAAGTCTGTTAACCCACGCAGATGGGCTCTCCTTCGTGTCTTTAAATAGATTAAACTTTGTGAATATTGTCACTCTTTACTTACTTTTAATCCTAAACTACCGTACAGAGTTTGTCCTCTATCTCTCTCACACACACACACACATGGCTGATTTGTCTGTAGCAGCTGTGTCACTTTCAGCCCATATTGTGTGTGTAACCTCTTCATATGTTTTTTTGTAATATTGTACTTTTATCTTCCTTCGTAAAAATCCTCCACTCTGCTGCCTGCACTGTTATCCATGATTATGATCAGCAGGATGCTGCCAACACCAACCCGTTCCTGTGAACACACTTGTAGCTAGATTGATAAAGCCTGGTTTAACTCATTGAGCTGATAACGACCTTCGTGTGATTGCTTATCCTGATCGCCAGTGTAAGAATAAGTGAATCCAGATAATAGAAAAAAATGGCACAGGTCTAGCAGACTAGGAATGGATGATCTGATATCGTTGTTTTGGTGTTGTTCCTGGAACAACATTTACTATTTTGTTCCAGGATCGACATTGCAAGTGACCAATCACATTGTTGTGACGTTATTCTTTGGCGCGCCAAGCCATTCGTGCATTTATGAAATTCCAATGTTGCAAGGACAATATCAATTCTGCTTACTGTTTATTAAAGGGTCAGGGTCAGGGTCCGTTGATCGGCGGACAGAGGCGGTTTCTCGCAGCTTAAGTACAGTTTTTTGTTTTATGGCGGTTTTTCCCGAAGTCGCAAAAGTATGACGTCACAACATTCTGATTGGTCACTTGCAATGTTGATCCTGGAACAACATTTACTATGTTGATCTGGGAACAACACCAACATGACGATATCAGATCGTGCGACTAGGAATACCCCACCATGGCAAGAGCACAAAGCAAGGCCAGCAGGACAATGCTCACGTCTTCAGCTCGAACTATGAGAACTGACTTCACCTCAAATTCTCTACAACAACATTCAATCTGTGCAATGAGCTCAAAACAATTCGGATCCACAGAGGCCACTCAAAGCAACCATCAGGACACCACAAAACACCCTCAGGAGGAAACTGAACTAAAAAATACTTCATGTTGAATTCCAGTTATTTTAATTTGTGTAACAAAGTAAAAACTAAATGTTCCTCAATGGAATAAGATTCTGCTAATAAACCTGCTCCAGCTCCAGCTTAGAGAAATTTCAAAAACACAGATCAAACTATGTTTTAAATGCACCGTGTTTCATATCAGAGTGTATTTGCATGTTAATTATGTTTGCATTTGCTTACCCTTCTCGTTCTCTGGCACCAGGGTTTCAATGGGAGGCTCCAGCTCTCCGCTGTCCAGCAGGCAACACTTTGCCTGGGACAGAAAGAGGCGCAGACCCTGCAGAAGCTGCACGGAGGTCACGCGTGATGAGGACGATGCCGAAGGCGAAGACGTCAGGGATTTGAGCACCTCTCTCTGCTCTAGGAGGAAGTCCTGAATGATACCCCCGAAGATTGAGCGCCTGTCTCTGGACAGCTCTTCCACCAGCCGGGTGAGCCGCTTGTCTGGTGCAAAGAAGCACACAAATGCCTCGCTCATGCGGTGCAGCCCGCCGCGACCTCGAGAGCGCAAGAGTGGCGGGCGATGGTAGGCGTGCATTTGGGTTTGGGACATGCTTTCAGGTTCCGTGTCTGAGTCATGGTCCTCATCCATACTGCTGAAGGAACTGCTGCTGTCGAGCTCAGCCAAAGATGGAGCCGGGCGGCGCTCCATGGCCAGAAGTGCCACCTCGATGCCTGGCTCCTCAGCTGAGCCAGACGGCTTTGGCTTCGGAGGCTCCTCCACCTTGGGAGATGTCTTGAAGAGAGGAGAAGTTATTGCATGATGTGAAAAGCGACATATTTACTATAAATCAAGACAGAAAGGAGGTGTGCTCACATATCCGTATCAGTATAAGCATGCTTTGACGTGCAAATAAAGATCCTGACTCTTATTACTTGTGGCACATAGACAGACATCAGGTCATCCTCCTCAGCAGATCCAGGTGAAACAGCAGGAGTTCTCCTCAGGACGCCTGCACCGGCGTGAACTCTCCTCTGTGGGTTGTCGTTGGTCTTGTTCAGCCTTTCTGACCCACCAGGTTGCTCAACCGAAAGGGGAGGTGAGTAGGAACCAACCCCCTCGAGGGACAGATTCATGGAGGACTCAGAGAGCCGGAGCCGCATGCTGCGCTTGAAGCGGTGCCGTTTGTTGGAGGCACTGTGGTTTGTGAGCTGTTGCTGCTGTAAAAAGGGAGGAAATGGATTCAAGGGTAGATTGATGAACTGTTTATTTTTCTATAAGTGATTATCTATAAGAGTAAAGTGCAGGGTGTAGTTATTTATCAGTTGCAGGGACGTTTCGATTTAGAGCACTTGTAGAGGCCAGAAAAGCACCAACGGGTGTCCTTGAAAGGTCTCAGAGAAAGCTTCTAAGCAACTAACCTTGCAAACCTCCAGCTGCAGAAAGAGCGGGTTAATGAAGCACAGTTTGCCTTGTGTGCCCCTTGACAGCAGGGGACATCGGTCCTGGACCCCAGTCTGGGCCTGACTGGTGGATGCAACTGGCTCCATCGGTCCATTTTGGATGTCTGAAGCACTCGGTGAACTCCAGAAGTCTAATTGAAAAACCAGGAGAGGGGAGATAACTTAAATATTTGAGTAAGTCTTTATTGTACTTTATTTTACAAGTGTTTAAACAGCGTTCCCATTTTTTAATGTTTCACCTGCTTGAAAACTAAAACAATACACAGCACAACACACAACATTAACCTGTGTTTTTTACTGCAAGCTGATCCAGAAGCAGACTGATTTTGGAGAAGCATGATGAGAAAGAGTCTGGTTATCACTTTTCGCAATGAAGTCACACCCCACTGCACTACAGAAGCATGCCGCGCATTTAAAAATAGACGCAAGCTGGCAGCCACCACTTTAGTCAGCTATTACTTTACTCTCTCATTTTCTCAAACTTTGGTTTTCTGTCAGCGATCTCGTCCTGAACACATCTTTAAAGTCCTTAAATCTCATTTAGGTTCAGTGTTAAAGGGGGAAAAAACCCTCAACAGCCCCACCCCCACCTCTGGTTAGTGAATTATGAGAGAGTAGGACAAATAGGAAATACCTTATGGTAGCAGCTCTGTTGGGCTGAAGTATTTAGGCAATTTAGACAATTAGACAGGCTGACCCAAAAATGCTGATCTACGTTAAGTAACACTTTTTATTTGGAGCAAGCGAATGTACCTGCTGCTGCAGTTTATTTTTTAAAGAGGCCACCAGTGACCGACCTTGTCCCATGTGTGAGATGGCCTCCAGCTGCCTGTGTGTTGACGCTCTAACGATGGCATCAGGTAGCTGCAGAGGCAAAGGCAACACATCCCTGCAGATCAAAGAAAAAGAAGAGTTCAAGTTTGACGATATGTGAGATCAGAAAGTTAAAACTAGATACAGTCAATTTTACTACATGCAAGGAAGTCTGTGGACAGCTAAAAATTACGGGAATAAAACTGGTTTTAAAAACCAGTGGGCATCAAGATGCAGAAGAAGATTTAGGACCCAGCGTGCAAAGACTTTGCTCCCATTTAGGTGCAAAGGCAATAGGGGAGATCTGCCACTTCTGTTAAGAAATACGATTTGGGCATTCGGCCATCCATAGTGAAGTGAGGACTCTGCATAGGCCAGTGAGGTTGAATGTTAGCAAGAAGAATGATTGAGATTTATTATCAGTTATAATATTATTACCTGCTGATACAGTAGAAGGCCACCAGTCGACACAAGTCAGGGAAGCTGAGTGCTGAGCTCTCCAAGGCGAACGCTGGTTATACACAGACAGAGTTTGATTGACAGCTAATGGGAGCAGTGGGACACTCGTTCAGCTTTAACAGGAAATGTGCCAGTTGCAAAAAAAAATCTGGAGGACCCATCCTCTCCGGCCCACATCACTTCACCGAGAGAGTGTCTGAGCTGCGCTGCGCCACAAACGCTGACTGGGTTGTCAACTCTCACACTTTTGACATGAGACACCTGTTTTCAGTCTGTCTCACACTCTCATGCTGTCAAAACAAATCTCGCTCCAATAATTAAGAGGAAGCCACGAAAAGAAGCCTTTATGAAAAGTAATCCATGTTAAACAGGCTTTCTCTCGACAGTCTGAACACCAACATGACAGAAAGCACCAGACTGCAGTTTAGTTTGTTTAGTTAGTGGATGCACACTTCGCCAAACTTCACCAACATCACAGATCGACTTTCGTGGATGTTGAGTTTTGCCTTGTTTACTCGACTCTACATTTTTCATCTATTACACATTGAAATTTCTACAAGAGAGCAGAAAATCACTGTGATGAGTTTGTAGCAGGTTTGACCTTCACCAGTAATACATGTAATCCATTTCTGACAAGCCTTTAACAGAAACTAAAGTTTACTTTGTTTTATTGATTTATTTGATTACTGGATTTATTTAATGAACTTTTCTCTGAGTTTATTGAATATCTGCTGCATTCAACAGCAGCATGATCCATTCGAGCATCTCAGAGAGCAGTGCAGCCATCCTCTGTAAAGCCATTTGTTTTGCTCTTTTTAACAGATTGATGTGTAAAGTAAAAAGTTTTCTCGTTTATTGCTTTTTGAAGTTTGAAGTTTTTGAAGTAGCAATGATTTGTATCATTGTACCACCTTTCTGCTCCATTACGGGTCCCTACTTCAATTTTTTTTTAGCTCCATCTCACCCTAACCCAATATTCTGTCACACCAACTTCAAACATGTCCTTCTTCACTACAGCCATGAACCTCCTCTGAGGTCTTCCTCTTTTCCTCCTGTCCAGCAGCTCTATATTCAACATTGTATACTATCCTTCTTCAGCACACATCCAAACCGTCTCGTGCTTGTCTATCTTAACATTTTCAACTCTGCTTCCTGTGCTTTTGTCAGTGCCACTGTCTCCAAACCATACATCTTGTTGTAAACCTTCCCTCTTACTCTTGCTGCTATCCTTCTGTCACAAATCACCAAGACACCCGTCTCCCTCCACCCCTCCCTTCACTCTCCTATTGCTTTTTCTGTTGCTTTATTTAAACTCCTCCCTCTTTACGTCCTCTGCTCCTTGCATGTTCACGTTTCCACCTGTCTCCCTCTCATTCACACATGTATTCTCTTTTGTCTTTCATTCCAGTGCATACCTCCACCTGCCCCAGGCCCTCACAACAGATCATTATGTTTTATAAAAAGGCTAATTTTGAATATTACATGTGATATGATGAAATAATTATCAGTTAATTTCGTTTGTGCACATCTAAAAAGACGTAAAAACAAGCCTGACATGGTCTTTTTTTTAGAGGTACAAAGATGACAACTTAGTGGCTGTGTAGGTAATTTCTAAAAAATAAGAGTCCAACCCTGCTGTACTCCACCACAAGCCCTCTCCCCCACATCCCCTCGCCCCTGATCTCACTCAGCCTGACTCTTGGCAGCTGTGGATGTGTTGAGTGTTATGTGTATTGCTTCAACTGCAGTTGGCTGATAATTTAGCTTGTTTTATACTCACTGGAGTCCTCCTCACAGATGAAGCACTCCTTAACAGAGGAGGCACTTCTGTCCGCTGTCACCCTCAAACACAGCACCTTCCTCTGGGTAGAGCTGCATTTGCGCACTAGAAATGTCTGTAAGCACAAAAAAAAAATCACCGAAAATAAGAACAGAACATTTTTTTAGTTTTCTCAGGTCTAGGAGCTGATGTCCACTTCATGATTAAGGTTAATTTTCATGGTTTTCAATCAAACACATTTCATTTTAATTAGTGGAGAATTGCAGTTGGCATGAATAGGTTGATTGGTGGTACTTAGATGATGATGTTAATTAGATGAGGACATTTAGACCACCCTCAGTAAATATGAAGCTAAAGCAGGGAGAGCCAGGAATCATATCCACGTAAGATTTTACAAAATCCTGCTTTTTTAGTTACATATGTAACCATCCAGTTCATTGGTATGCACAAAAGATTATTCATTATTGTTTTACCTGATTAAATAGTATGAGTAATATGATTGATAGTTCCTCACCCCGACAGGTTCTCTGAGCAGGATGTAGAGGGCAGCTTCTTGGTTGAGTGACAGCTGCAGCCACACAGGATGTGTGAGCAGCAAACGATCCAGGACGCTGAAGGCCCGCTGAGAGCCTCGCTGGGAACTGCCCACCTCCTGCATCTGCAAGACAGATGCAACCAGAGAAAAAAACAAATCAGACAAGCTGTTCCTGTCAAATATTTCAAATTTCAAACTTCAAATCATGATTTTTTTTTTTAAGGACAGAAGTTTAAAGAAGCAGATTGTGATACAGCAGCACAGTACCAAGGAGGTTAGCACTGTTTCCACACAGCGGGGATGTCCTGGGATCAAATTCATCATGTGGCCAGATCCTTTCTGTGTGGAGGTAGTAGTTAGGGTGGTTAGGTTAATTAATTAACAAATTGTTCATAAATAATCTGTCTTTCACAGTCCAGTGACAGACTGGAAACCTGTCCAGTGTATACCTCTTCTAGACAGGCTAGACTCCAACCCCTGTGACCCTGATAAAGGTAGGAGGATGGATGTATGTGTTTACTCTCTGCCCCCGTAAAAAGTGATTAGGTTTCATATTTTAATTGCTGTTGTTAGCATTTTGTACCAAGGGAAAAGCTTTGAAATGTCTTTACTTTAGTTTTATTAAATAGTCATGAACCATTTTAGCCTCTATTAAGAAAAGTAAACACATGTTAGACTACTACTGATAATAATGATAACGATAACAATAATCTATTTGCTTATGAAGTCCCACAACATCAAGAATCAACCAAATCTGGCACACAGGCACATCTTAGGCTACCAAGTTTTTATCCATATCAGATATTATGATATCATCATGTTGCCTAGCAACAGGCAAAATGACCTATTAGTGGCATTTAAGGATCTAGTACGTTTTAGAAAGGTTTGATATCACGTTAATTACACAGCATTAATGTAATATTTATACCCACAACAGTAGAATTACACATAATATATTATGATGTCACTACACTGCCTGGCAACAAACGAATAAATGACCAGTTTTTAGCTTTTATGTACCTAACATGTTTTTAATGAGGTGTGGTATCGTTTTTATTCCACAACAAAAACATCTCACATATGTCCACAAAAACTGAATTGTTCATGATGAATTATAAACAGCATCATGTTACCTAGCAACCACCTACCAATGGGCTAAAACAACCTATTGTTAGCATTTATGCACCTATCACACCTTATAAAAGCATTTTATCATTCCAGTTTCATGAACAGGCCAAACAGTACTGTCGTATGGGCATACAATAACAATAATAATAACAAGTTATTCACATGGTGTGGCCCTTCCCCACCAAAAGCTAGCATGACTCAAGAATCATCTGTGTGGTCCAGCTGCTAGCTTAGCATTAAGCTAGGCTCCAACACTGCTGATGGGACACTTTTAATGTAACACCAGACAAACTATAACACTTCACTTGAGTAGAACAGACTAAGTTGTTAATTATAGTTCAGAAGAATATATTATGAATATATAAAATAGTGTTAAATGTCAATAACTGCATGGTGTTAGAGTGGTGTTAGCTTTTATACCCAAGTCCTCCAAAACCTAATCAGTGTCAGTATGTTTACACTGTTGTCAGTTGTACTTCCTGTCTAATGGTTTGCCCTCATTAGTGTGACCTGTGTTTAGTCTGCAACACCTGTTTCCAATTAGTCATCAGCTTCCGTGGAGTATATAAGCCTCTAGCTGTTTGCTTGCCACCTGTTAGATTATTAATGATTTCTGTTTAAATATGGCTTGACTTTTGCCTGCCCCTCATTTGGATTGTTTGTCGCACAAACTGATATCCTGTGTATGACCATCGTGTGTTTTCTGGATTGAAGACTTTTATTTCGCCCCAACCCCTCCGCCAGCCCCCTCGCAAGAGTTGTATTAGATTTGTCAGAAAGCCCACATAAAGTCTCAGCAAAGTGTTATTTATGTCGTGCTGTGTGTGTGATTTATGCAGAGTGCATACATTTTTATTTTTTGCATATTTTATAGTGTGCTGTAAAGCTGTACTTGCTTGAGATAGATAGAATTATTAAACAAGAGAAAGTCAAGAGATTGAAGTGGTGAGCCAATTTTTTTTCTTGATAAATTATTCATGGTCTCAATTAGAACATATTAGCAATCCATTCCTGAGCTTTGTGGAAGAAACACCACCAGTTTCCTGCCATGTTTTTTTTTTAAACTCAATGGCCCTAGCGATGACACTGCGGCTCCTTTAGGCCCGCACCACACTCTGACTTTTACCTGCTGCCTGCCTGTGAGCGGCTTTAACCATCCTCATCCTTTACCAAACTTCACAAATCCTGAACATTTAAAGCAGCTTTACATCCTTCTGTTCCTTCTATAATCTGCCAAAGTCTGCTGTGTTTCACATGCTGCACACCTCTCCTCCTTCTGTCACCACTATAGCAGCATTCCTAAAGAATTTATTGCACTTACATTTTCTAAACAAATTCACCTTTACGTGGACGTGAAGTGAAACTAATTCACTGTTTTTTGGGATTTTTTGTGTTTGCTTATTTTTGGCTCTTTAATGTAAGCTTTCAGTCACAGTGTTACTTTCTCTGTAAGACTGGCTTGCTGCTGGATGTCACACTGTGTGGGCTGCCGGCGAACGCTTGCGAGCGTAGCAGCAGATGGTTGCTATGGCAACCTGGGCCTACACATCCTACCAGGCATTCCCACTCAGTGAAACACCCTTTCTCTAACAAGTTGGAGATGCGCGCACACACACACACACACACACACACACACACACACACACACACACACACACACACAC
>NW_005187737.1:400386-402998 GCF_000239375.1 Pundamilia nyererei | reverse complement strand
CACACACACACACACACACACACACACACACACACACACACACACACACACACACACTGTTGGCTGACGGGTGACAGGTTTTTCCGGGGTGCAGAGGTGTTTTATTTCTAGGACGTACTTCTTTGCTTTATTCTTAAGGAAAGTGAAGAAATGATGTTGTTAATGATCATTATATTTCCAGTTCCTCCTTTTCCTTACATCAGACCGCCGAAGCACAGCTCACACACGATCTGTTTCAACGATATTAGTAAAAGCATTATGAATATTGTTTTCCTTTCAGTATCACATTTGAAATTTTCACATTTTTCATCACCTCCTGTCACCTATTACATAACCCTCCCCTCCTCCAGGAGAAACAAGTTCCCAGGCTGCACCCTGCAGGACCATTAACTGTAGATAGCACAGGAAAGGTTAGGAAACAAGTGCAGCACATATCAGTCACATTAGGGTCTGTGTTTTATGATAATAGGCACCTATAGAAGATGCTTTCTCTATGTAAGAGGAGAGTTTTAAGTGTGTTGCTGTTCTTCTTTAGCCTTTTAAACCCAGAATGCTAGTTTTCCAACACCTGTTAGTATTACTTAGTTGAGTTGTTATTGTAGGGTTACAAATTTAATTTAAATAAAGAAAGCCACTTGTTGCAGAGGTCAGATCCAAGAGTTGAGCTGCTGACCATAAAATCAAAGAAAACATGCTTTATTATCTCAACTATCTTAAAAATACAGACTTCTTTCATTCTGTGTGGGTAATTTTAAAAGACCTTTCCACATATATTGCGTCCACGTGTCTTTAAAAGTGGTGCGCTTTAATCAAAAAGCTTTTTCACCATGTTTCATGTTTGTTAATGTTAAAAAAAACGGCTTACAAAATATTTGATGTGGCAGCAGCACCTCAGCTGTCTTGTCTCATAAAGAAGATGGTGGGAATGCAACAGATTAAAGTACTGCATTTAAGTACTAAAAGTCTTGTCTCTTTTTTACTTTTTAAATGATCATTTACTGGTCATTTTAAATGTAGATACCAGTAAGAAAATTAAAGCCGAGTGCTTTAAAGCTCGTGAGTCGTGGAAAACATCAGCCAAAATCCCCAATAGACTCAATGTGGCCCAACATCGATGGCTAAGACGGATCTTGCAGGTCTCTTACCAAGACCATGTCACGAATTAAGACGTCCACCACTGGACTGCCACACGTCCCCTCTGTGACATTGTGACTGAGCGGTGTATGCACTTTGGAGGTCACATTTTACGCCAACTCCCGCGCCAACTGCCCAAGACTGCCCAAGCAAACCAGACCGCCCCCGTACAACATGGCGAAGGACTTTCGTTGATGATTTACACACCTAAGACATTGCATGGGGTGAGGCCGAAGGAGCTGTAGCTGATCGATTACGCTGGCGGAGATCTGCCACCCAATACGGCGAACAGCGCGGGAGGGTAAAAAGCCTTAAACTTGGATTCCTCTTATTTGTTAAAGGAGGCCAAAATACCTGTGACTACAAACAGTTCTGGCTCCATAGAAGTGAAAACCGACCTCAGACCTGACTGCTTTAAGCACTTTCCTGATGACTTAATGCTCTTAATTGCTTATTTGGGGTCTTATAGAATAATATACATGAAATCAATTTTGGAAAATTTGGCCACAAGTTTCAGAAAGGAGGATTATCCAGGATGTCCTCATACATATGGTTTCACAGTAGGATCCGCCCCTCATTTATCACATCCAAAATACCAATATAGGGATGGCAACATCAGCTTGAATCAGACAAAACACAATAAATAGTAATAACATTGTCTTTTGCAACCAGAGGTGTTGGCCCTTGTGGGTGTTGGGAAAATGCAGGTGTAAGTACCTCCACTGTTTACTTTACTCCTCAAACCCCTGGTCTATGTCCTTCTGCAGTCTATGCCCTATAACATAGCCTGATCTTAAGGTTTGAGCTAGCTTCCTTTAACAGTTCCCATCATTAGCCAAAGCTGAAGTTAATAAAATCTGCTATTTCTTGATATTTCCTGTTTCATCGAGCCGTGGTCGGCCATCGGCCATGGCTAAATGTCCACTGTCATAAATTTCAAACCTAATTTCAATCAAGAAAATCCCTTTTTGTTGGCTTGAGATACAAAGACTGCTTTTGTTTACTTCGAGTAGCTATTGTTTCAGAAAATACTGAATTGTGAAGCTGCAAATCTGCCACTGTTATCCTGGCAAGCCTGACGACAGGCAGTTTTAAATGAATAAAACAAAGGATGAATCTTTATCCTTCAAAAAAATAAAAAAAACTCAGACACACTTTACATGTGCGTCACAAGTCAACAAGCAGCATCACTGTAAAAGTACAAGTCATATATCAAGCTGCTTAATGAATAATTAAAATTTAAAATACGTTTTTTGTGTGTATATGTGCGTGTTTTTACGACTCTGAGTGGGCTTGGAGAGTCACATCATTGTGTATCTGGAGTCAACCACAGTCCGATGACCCGAACACACACACACACACACACACACACACACTCACACACACACACACACACACACACACACACACACACAAGGCCACAAGACAAGCAGAGAGAGAATGAGAGAAAAAACACAGAGCAAGACACAAATGTTTTG
>NW_005187737.1:381658-400337 GCF_000239375.1 Pundamilia nyererei | reverse complement strand
CACACACACACACACACACACACACACACACACACACACACACAGAAAGTCTTATGTAATTCCCTCAGAGAAACAGAGAGGGAGAAACACAAAAGAAAGATAAAAGATAAAACGATGAAAAGAGAAGAGAGAAAAGCCGGCACTGCAAATTAAAGCTTGGATAAGGAAATCACAACATCGGTGGGCCCGCAGCGCTGCGAGCTGGCAGACTGGAAATGTAATAAGCAGAAGGAGACGACGCACGCTGTATATCTAACAAGGTGTTTTTGCACCTGAGGGCAGCAGCTGCAGCATAAGCAGCAGCAGTGGGAGCCCAGCGGGGTAGAGCATAAAGTCTGATGCTGCTGATCGCACTCAGCACTTAACAAGAAGTAGATGAAGAGACAGTTAGGGCAATGTTTGACTGAAGCGGGATGGGGAGAGGAGGAGGAGGGAAGGAGTGCTGAGCCCAGTAGTGCGATTCAGTGGGGAGTTGTTGAGGATTTTTAGAGAACCTTAAATTATGTTCCTCTTCTGGGAAAAAGGTAGAGGGGAGAAGAGCTTGTACAGTCAAAACTGGAGTGAGTGCTACAGAGGGGGGAAAAGGAGAAGCAGCAGGCTGTTGGTGGGTAATTTGAGCAGGAAACATCAGATTTTATTGTGCAAATAATGACTGACTGCTGGAGAAAACCTGACTACACCTTTTGGAGAGGAGATGATAAATTTTGAAAGAAATCCGAGCATGAGCGCAATGCTGCACAGAAGGACTGCGAGCGATGACGGGCTGACGGAGTGACTCAAACCCTGACAAAGGACGATTTTACAACAGATGTGAGAAAACACAGCAGGTGCAATAGGTATCAGTGTTTTGTTTAGATTTTATAGGCAGTGGTGCATCATAAATGGTGTACAGAGATTACATCACCACCTGTCTGTCACTGGACAACAACTCAGGACTCGAGAGAAAAACGGCTTTTAGGGCTGAATGTGAGTAAGTCACATTGTGGGGGATGAAAGAGATCGCTAACAGTGACCAGCTGCTATGCTAGAAGCTCAGCTTCATGCAGATGGTCAACATCATGGCGTCCAGATTTGCAGGATGCAGTTTGTCCGCCTCCACAGCAGCGTCCACTCAGGATGCACAGAAGCACAGTGGCGCCCCCAAGGGATCGAGCTTATTTGAAGACTTCACAGACAATGAACCCAAAAAGCTCTGCTGTGTCATGCATGTGAGGAAGAAGAGTATTGTCAGGTGTGCAAGGCAACTACTGGTTCTACAGCCATGAAATATGATTGGTCTTCTGGAGCCTCTACCCGCCCACCCCCACCCCTCACCAACACCACTGGTCTAGAGTACAGCTGATCTGCAGATGAACAGCGCCATTGGATCTAAGAGTGGATAGGACTGTGCATAACACATTTACTCAATGTGAATGGACTCATTACCCTTTAAACATGTCATACAACTATTGTTTTACACCATTATTAGATATTGAAAACAAATTTACATTTCATGTAGATTCATGTTCATTTGAAATATAAATCTGAAACTAAAATAATCCCACATCATCAGCAGTTCAGGCTGCTGGTGGTAGAGGTGGTGCAAGGTGTAGGGGATGTTATCTTGATACACTTTAGTGCAAATAAGAATCCTGCCTCAGTAACACCACAGCCTGCCTGAGTATTGCTGCTGACCACATCCATCTGTTTATGACCACAGTGTGTCATCCAGCAGGATAACACACCATGTTACAATGCTCAAAATATCTCTTGAGCTACCAACCTCCTGAACCACATCCATGTGACGTGGCACAACTATAGTCGCATTAGTGGTGAACAGCGAGTTTGTGTTGCAGTTCACTGCAGAAAAAACATCCAGTGCTCTTTTTTCTTTTAATCGTTTTTAGCGTCATCGTCGGTGTCCCTGGGTCTTTTCCCGAGTGTTATGAATAAATCTTCTTTTTTTAGGTACCGGTACTGGTTTTATTTTGTTGTATTTATCCGCAACACCTTAAAGGCCAGTCCATGAAAATATTGTCAGACATAAACCGGTCTGTGGCGCAAAAAAGGTTGGAGACCGCTGACATATTTGATTAACTAAAACTTGTGCATCCTTTCTTGCAGCAAACCCCAAGTGTTTGCTTTGACAAATTACCTTCGGTTCCAGTAGGGATGAACTTTAGACCTACCTGAGACACAACAAGTAATCCATCAAAGAAAGCCTAGTGTTTTGCAGTCACAAGGATGGAGAAGATTTAAAAATAAATAACAGAATGTGCGATAAAAACTTAATGTAATGTAACATAAGTAATAACCAAAAAAAGCCCTCCTGAAATGTGAAATCAGGCTGTCCCAGATTGTTGCATGCTGCCCCTTTATTCTCCCTCCTGCTTCACACTCCTGCATTTCCCAGCATTCATTTCAGCAGCCTCCAGAGAACACTCATAAACTTGTTTTCAGCTGAGTTTTATGTGTAGGTGGATGTAGCCATATAATGACAGAGGCAGTAATAGCAAAGCAGCGCAGGCGTCCAGTTAAGCAGAAACCTTCACGATTTACACATCTGCAAGCTGTGATCTGCAAGCCTGATCAGTTATCCCAAATAATGAGACGGGAAATGCTGCTGGTGATTGATGCACTGTCAAAAACGTCAAAGAAAATTCTAAATCATCCGTGCAGTACTTCGCATTTTGCCAGCTACTCACAAGGGAAAAAACAAACCCTAATGCAATAAGTCCAGGGAAAGTTAGAGAGGCTCCTGAGACGGCAGCAGAGGAGGAACGAGGCGGAAACTTAAATCTCAACAACCCACCCACTTTTCACTGAGCTGATGCGGCTTCAGCTTCTGCCACACCGAGTGAAATCCACCGAGTTCTCACAAATGTAAACCCCAGCCAATAAACATGCAGTGATAGTAATGCTGAAAGCAGATAGCAGTGCCGTGCACTTTGCTCATTGTTACATCCTACATACGGTGTTTCCATCTGGAGTCTTTGATAAGCAGGCGCTGGAAATTCACTTTTTTTTTAAATCATCTTCTACAGATTTTACATTTGGCAGGGACATAACATTTCATGGATATATGCTGATGTTGCAGCTCTGAGAAATCCACAGGATGCACAGATTTCTGCACATTTATAGCAGCTTACCATCGACAAATTAACATGACTAATAATAAGAATTAACAGGTTATTGTGCACATTTATTAATCACATACAGAAAATGTATTTTTCCCAAGTTCTGTTAAACAGAGCAAGGAACTTTTAACACAGCTTTTCCAAACATCCTAGTTTTATTATAGATACTTACATTACTTTACGTTCCCCATTTGACCTCCCTGATGCTGAAAGTCAGTTGTGCGTTGTTTTTGCTGGATAACAGCCTGCAGTCGTTTGTTGTAGTTTTCAGTAAGTATCACTTACGTCTCCTCAGCAATCCCAGGCCATTCTTGTTTCATGGGTTTTTCTTTCTGAAGCTTCACATATCCTTCTTTCATCATGATTCCTTCCATCTTGACAAGATTCCTGGTTCCAGATCTTCTGAAGCATCCCCACAACATAATACTCCACCATGTTTCACTGTGGAGTTGTTTTCCTCTCTCTTCTTTCTCCAAACATAAGCAGCATCTCTGTGGCCAAAGAGACCTAGTTTTTGGGTCATCTGAAATCTTGTGCCACACTTCCAGTGTACATAATGTCTCCAGGTGGTCCTTTAATCAGACAGTAGTCAATCGTTTTCTTTCCAGAGTCTTTGAAATCTTTGTCTTCCCACCTCTGCCAGGTTTAAACTGTCTAAACTGACTTCTTTTGCTTTTGACATGATGCGTTTTCAAGAAATAGCTCAAACCCATGCTGGAGTTTTTATACTGTGTGTTAAATAAAAGATAAGCCTTACTTTTAGTTTGATTTTACAAAGTTAAACCACATCATTGCACAGTAGAGGTTTGTGCTATGGCTCAATAAACCTCTCATTTTTTCTGTAATTGTGTAGAAAAAAATACTCATTCATTCTTTGAAATGCTTAAAGAAAAGTAGAATGTTTAGAAATACTATGTCGACCATCCCTTCACTGTTAAAAATGACTTTTGACAAAAACTTTAAAATTCATAGGCCTAATAGCTGTTCTCACCTGTATAGCATTCACTCCAGCAAGTCAGGCTCAAATGCACGCTCAGCAGATCAGCTGATCTCAGTGCTAACCCAAATCAGCTGTAGGTTCAGCTGATATGCATTGTGCAGTTGGCAAATGTAGCGTAGAACATGCTATTTGAGTCTTTTTAGCTCACATCAGTTGCTGCCTATTGCAAGCCTCTTTGCAACCCATTGTCACCACAACACATCTTCTCTTGTCATTTCAGACAATGTGTCTTGCTGCTGCAGCAGAAAAGTTTTTCCTACTCTGAAGAGGATGGTGGCAGGAAAAATGTGTACAGGCATTAATATATTGCGATGAATTTATATTTGTTATTTCTGATCAATATGGCGGCCACATTGCTGGATTTATGAACAGTGGCCAGTGGTCTATCTACTTGAATGTAACTACACACTGTTATATACACAGTATACGCCAGCTCTAACTTCATAATAGTTGAAGCCTTAACATGTCAAGCAGAGGTAGTTCTAAACTCAAACACAAATCAGACTAACAACTGTGTACTTAAGGTTCAGCATAAATTCTTGCTTTGACGCCAGCCACTCTCTCATCAGTCTGTAAAATCTCTCATTTGCATAAGAGTGACCATGACAGTGGATAAGTATAGCCAGCAGCCCATCACTGCATGCGTAGGATGACTAATGGAACAACATAATTGCAGTGGGCTATAAGTATCCACAGGGGGCAACAGTGGGCACGGGGGCCTGCTGACTGATGACAGGTGTCCGTTTTGATGCCTGCTGCATAAGCGGCATAGCAAAGGCACTCAGGGCCAGTGACAAGGAAGTGAGAGCAGTGTTGTGTGTATGTGTGTGTGCATGACGAAGTAGTACAAAGGCATTAGTATGAGTCAGAAGCAACACTTGGGCTGTAGGAGAGAAGAAGGACTGTTAGCATAACTGTGAATTTTCATAATTTTAGAAGCATATCGGTTAACTGATGTGGTGATTCAGAAGGAGCATTATCACAAATAGTTCTGTCAGACCAGAGATGCGTGTCTGTGTGTGTGTGTAATGAGAGGAAAGCTAAATGTGATCCATTATGATGTCAAATCATTTAACTGTTCCATTTTTGCTCCATAGTGTGACATAGAGGTCAGCCTGCAACCTATAATCATTCAGCTTTTGTTGATGGCAGCTTTAGGTATATAATGCATGTTAAAATCTTGTGATTATTTGAATTCAGGATAATTTGGCGTGAATAATTGCGTGTTTAGCACTGAAAAGAGCAAATATGAGGTGTGGAGACTGCAGTTATTATGAGGTGTAAATCTAATATAGGATATTTTTAGATTTGATACGGATCCCAAATTGGATAAGTATGCCCATTCAGACAGAGAAATAAAATGAACCGTGATTTAAACATAAGAAATGAAAAAAATAATCCACAGTATTGAAGTCCTCCTATTAAAACTATCTATAAAAGCACATTTAGACTGAAAAAACATTAGGAGTATAATTATAGTACAAATTTACCGCAGTCATTAACCCTGAAAAAGAAAAAACTCTGAAAAGCACGTACTGAATACGAAACAGCAGCTTGCTGATGAACATCTTGCACGGGTTAGCAGCTAAAGATACAGATATTTTCTCAGGAGTGACTAAAAGCAGAGCTGAAAGTATGTGAATGTTAGCGCTAAATTCAGCAGGTGAACAGAAACACCAGCTGAATGATAGAGCTGCCTGTTGAATGGAATGATGTACGTGTTAGCTAAACTATTAGCTATCCAGTCGTTAAGTCTGACGTCACTAGCCGTGTCTGGGCCTAAACTCCGCTGCAGGTCCATATATCAAACGATCACTATGGCATTACTGAGAGTTGAAAAACTGTCTAAAGTCTTTTATCTTTAATAAAATGATCAGCGTTCTGCTCTACCAGGTGTAACAATTGAGTTTAACATCCAGGCATCCATGAAAACGGAATTTATGACATTTAACGGGAAGTTAGCAGGAAGTTAGCTCGCTAGCTTGCTAGCTTTTATCTAAATACAATATAGCATGTCCTGACTGCGGGGTTTTGGAAACAAATTAAAACGTACAGCTCTGTTATCACTTCCAACATAAATGAAGACAGAAAACTAAACAGCAGTGACGTTTGTAGGGTTACTGAAACATACAGAAAATGTATTTTTCTTCACAAGGCAGTAGGTGGCGTCACAGTGGCCTCATCTATTTTTAAATCAGTTAACGAGAGTGTTCTCGGTGGTCAGGAACAAATGTAATCGCATGGCAGGATGCTGTAAAAGGACCAAACTTCAGCCAGGAGAACAACTGAGATAATCCATCCACAATATGAGGTTAGTCATTCATATACTGCTGCAAGGGCTGGGCTGTAGTTACATCCTAAGGTTTTAAAAACTGAGCTTAAATAAATGATTAGTGGTAATAAAAGCCGAGGGAGGTCAACAGTGATCACTGACTGTTTTAGGAGCTTTTTGAGATTAAATAGAAGAAAATACAAAACATTAAACATGTTAACAACACAAAAGCCAGACTAGACACGCAGACTACTTTAGGCCCGGAAGTAGGATTCGTCACGTCATCACTTAACAACCGGATAGTAACTCGCACAGTAGTGCCAAGCAGCAGCTGCTGGGGCAGAAAAATAAAGCCAGTGTGGACATGCCAAAACTTGAGTTCACTTTGAGAGCAAATGTTTCCCTCTATATCAACTGTACAAGGAGTCATGTTTGTTTGAAAGGCTGAAAGTTATCATTATTAGAGAGGTGGAGGCTAACACAGGGGGCTGTCATGCTAGCTCTCTGCTAGGCTCTCACCTATGTTATTTTAAGTCGGTGAAATTCACATATTTTTGGTGTTGGTGCCTTTAAGAATATTCCCATTACATTTTTCAGTAACACGTTTTCAATTCAGTAATCACATTACAGTTAGATTTACTCATTACTGCATTTTCACGGACAGCATGTGTGCTCATTAGGATAACCGTTTGTGTTGGTGTGCGGGATAGTGGCCCCAGGTTTATATTGTTAACTGGTTTTTATGTGATGACGCATTTAAGCCATGTTACAGAGTAACGTGAAAACTAATTAGCAAGTAATGTAACAAATTACTTTTTTTCTGTGGAATAGTTAAGTAATGTACTGCATTACTTTCAAGAAAAGCAGTGACTAATGTGAAATACATAACCTTTACTGAATAACAACCCCAACACTGCTTGCTAATAAGGGAGCAGCTGAAAGACAACATAGCACTAATTAGCAGCTATCTGTGTCGGTGGGTACACACATGGGATAAAGTGGGCCAGTGTTCCAGCACCTTCAGCTAATGAGTATTTAAATCTTGCAGTTTACGATACAAAAATACTTTCAAGTAAGCATTTTTGTTCTGTGCAGTTTGACACAATGTGTCTACTAGCTAAAGGTACAGATACTGTATTTCACAGGGACAGAAAAACAGAAACAACATGTTAATGTGTAAAACTGTCGGAGGTGGAAAAAGATGTGGAAGTGTGGGAGAAGAGGACAGGAAAGTAAGAATAAACATTTAAATAGGAAATTTAAAGCTTACATAATGTGATGTGCTGCTGGAGTTGAGTTTTTTTCATATTGTATACAATATTGTGGTACATTTTATAGTGATTGATGTTAAACGGCTGCAGGGCAGGTTGTGGTATCCTTGGTAACTGGCAGGTTAGTTCCTGGCTACTATGAGAGACATTGAAAGAAACAGAAACGGCACTAAAATAATTTGGAATAAAATTTTGTGTGAGAATTTTGCAACAGGAGGGATGCCTTGAAAGTTCAAATAATTAAAACCACTACAAGCATGTAGTACACAATGGTACTATATGTGTATTCTGGCCACAAATAAAGAACAAAAACGACCAAACAATAAAGTACATCCGTTTCCCAGGTGACCAATCTATTTTGCATGTGTCACCAGAGGGCACCAAAGGCCCATAGAAAGCATTTTCTAAATACAAATAAACTTTAACCTAAAGTAATCCTAAATGTTTATTTCGTAACTACAATATTCTAATATGTTATTTGAATGCTTGTGCACATGTAAACAGTATTTATAGACTATTTACATATAAATAATATAAATGTTCTTCAGAAATGTGCACATTAATTTGACTGACCAAGCGGTGGTTAGCATACCACCCAGACTAGCAAGTTTAGACATTAGCAATTTAAGAAAAAATATACACAACAAATAAAGCTATTGATATCTAGTACTCTCTAATATTGATTATAAATAACAAATGAATAAACTTACGTGAGTGCATTTACGCATCCTCAGAACAGACTTTAGCTACTGTCAATCCACTAAGTGTTGACCACGCTGCATAATGCTGTAGAAGAACAGCTATTGGCCAATAAACCCAAGAAGGACCAATCAAAGAGCTCAAAACTAAACCAATAAAATCGAACCTTTACTGAAAGCATTTTTATCAGTAGCGGTTAAGCTTAAAGAGGAAAAACCTCCTAAAGTCTTATTTGTGGTAAAAGTAAGCAACTTTTAAAAGATGTTTTTAATCAGATATGAGTGAATCTGTGCATTTTTTAATATCCTGGTTTAAATTTAAAGTTTAATTTAATAATACTTTAAAATGTGTTTTAAATTTGTTTATAAGTAACAGGACCTGCTTCCAGAAGAACTTTGGTAGGAGTCATCAATGTGAATTTTAGCTGATATTTCACCCTTTTGCTGTCTTTTTAATAGTTAGGATTTGGAAAGCATTCATGATGCCTCATATAACATCTACTCATATAGTGTAGGATGCAGCTGGGTGAATCCAGGAAGAGGAGGAAACCTCAGAGCCAGCAGTCAGCTGACTTCAGCTGGTCCACAAAAAAAAACGTGCTGGAGCCCACATTAGACATGTATGCTGCTTTTTTCTGAGTGACTCATGAGCTATCCATGCACCTTGCTAACTAAGCTTGATAGTATTAGCAGGTAAATTCATATTCAAACCACTCATCCAAATATGTGACGCAGCACGGGAAAAGCCAGTCAGAGATGCCAACCAACAATCCTGGCTGTGCACAAAAACAAACAAAACACAAAAGAAAAAAAATCACGAACAAGGAGACATTCCAATATTTCTGTTTGCTATCTTAACTTCAGTGTCTGCAAATATGTCTCAAAACTGTCAGAATTTTTGTAAAATGTAAAAAAAAATAAAATTCTGTCTTCAGAATGTTAGCTTCTAGTCCCCCAGAAAATGTATTTTTCTTCACAAGGCAGTAGGTGGCGTCACAGTGGCCTCATCTATTTTTAAATCAGTCTGTGGTCCCACAACAAAACAAAGTAAGTGGTCGTCATCAGCTTTGAGAAAGTCTAAAAATGTGGACTATTTGTGAGCAGTGACTATTATTATTTATATACAAATAATCAGTGGATAAAGTTTTGACTGAGGTTTTAATTTACTGCAAATCTTATTTACTGTGTCTTTTTCCCACCGTGTTTTGGAGCTTATCTGGAAAGCCTGTACTCGATTTGGAGTGCCAAAGTTGTCCATCTGAACAGGTCACTGAATCTTGCATTTTCTTCATAATAAGAGCTGGAAAAGTTGCCAGGATAACAGCCCGGCCACATTCACTTGTCTCCCACGAAAACTGGAAACCAACTTTCTTCAAGATGCTGTCACTTTGCCGTTGTCACTTCTCAAAAACACATAACAACTGGAATCTCACCACGCGACTGCCAGATTTTCTCACACCGCTTTCAGCAAAAACAAGGCGAAACACCTCTCCTCTCCTTCTTAATCTCTCTTTATCCCGACTGCGGTTAAAGCTGTGATCCAAAATGTGCTTGGAAACAATAGGATCCATACCCTTAACAAAAGTCTTTTCAGCATCGCAGTTCCTCCTTTTTTCTGGTGTTGCTTGACCTCTGCATGACTGCGTGATTCACAGTGTAACTAATGACGCATGAGGAGCTCTTCATACAAAATGGTATTTTTGTAAAGGACTGTTAGGTAATGTCAGAGGTTTTTCCATAAGCGGGAGTGAATAATATCTCTAAAAGTTGCGTTTTGTCAGGGGTCTTTGGAGAAGATATTGATTGAGTAGATATAGCATCTCGTAGACTTTGTGCTAATATCAGTTTTAGCAGCTTTTTAAGACTTTGATTAGGAACTTTAAAGTTTAGTTTTATTCTATCAAACACTTTCCTCCAAAGAAACCTCAAACTAGACGATCATGTTAGAGTTAGGACTAAAAATGTTTCCTAAACTATTAGTTTGCTGATAAGACTTTAGTGCGTGTATGTGCGTCCATACATTTGGTTAGTATTTAAATTCCCCGGCTTTCCTGCGATATCTACCGTGGGTTTAATCTCACGAGCGCGGACTTGACAACGACAACGAGGGATCACTTTCATCTTTCATTTTCAGATTGTGTTAGAGTGACCACAAGAGGACAAAAGCCTGCATTAATACTGTAATCTCTCTGAAGAAGCCAGGGAAGGAGGACGACAAACCAGATCTGTTGGTTTTCAAGTTCTGCTCTATTAAACAACCCCTACTGATTTTTTTTAAAGTGCTGTCACAATAAACGTAAAAATAAAACAGTCAACTATATGTTTTTTGACATATTTAAGGAGTCAGATTTAGCAAACTCGTCGTCTTTAATCCGTAAACCAAATTCAAATCTTTTACTTTGTGATGTTTTGTTGAGTCAGTGTACGTAAGCCGTAAACCTCTCGTCTTGAACATCTACCTTGGAGCATTTATCCACCAGACGTGCTCAAACATGAGGGGAAAAGCTGTCAGGTTGCCTAAGAAACACACCTATATTAGGACTATAACAACACACTTCCTAATTTAATTACACTGCATGAAACAGTAACCAAACGATATCCTCCAAATCCTGCTGTTTTACATCCACTCCATCAGTGCTGTGGTGCATGCGGTACCCTAACAGTGAGGAGACAGGGTGGGATCTGTGGTCTTAACCAGGAGGTAATGAATATGAGGCGGTGCAGAGCTTCTGATCACATCATGTCTTATCGATTTTGGAGTATTTGTACTTCGAACGCAGAGTGTTGTTTTTCAGAGCTCCATCTGTCAATAACTTGTTGAGTTGGAACTGATTAATTTCAACCTTAAAACCAATAGAGGTGGTAATTTGGGGATATATCTTTTATCATACAAAAGGCACTCTTTAATTTGTGACGTGTCCGTGACCTTTTACTTGTTAATACTACATATTTGCTTGCGAGTTAGAGGAGTGCACGTGTGCAGTACGACAAAAGTGATCACTTCTGTGATGGTTTCTTTCAAGTGGTTATGTAGGTGTGTTATTTTCTGCTGCCTCTTTAGATGCAGGCGAAGCTTTACCATAACGTTACGAATGCAGCAATCATTCTTAACTGATAAAGACGACATCTGGGGACCTCCCCTCTACCCTTAATGAGAAGTACTGACACCGATAAAGATCAATGACATCATTAAAGACGTGTTTCGACCACCGGTAGACCACTCTCACTTGAAGTTTGTTTCTGCCACCGTTTCTAAAACACTTTTTGGCATCTGTAAGTCATAATTTAAGGTTATTATCTAATTTCAAGTTTTTACTCAGACGTTTTGCGTTAGCAAGTCAAAGTTTTGAGATAATACCTGGAAATTGGGACTCAAGCTTCTGAGAAGATCCATTGAAACTTCGAGCTTATGGATGCAAAAAAAGATGTTTTTTCTAGAAATGATTGGCACTAATTATTAAGAAGAGATTGGAAGCTGTGTTTTTGTTTGTGTGTCTGTTTATTGTTATTGTGGTTAATATGAAGCTATAAACAGAGAGCTATACCAGCAACCATACCAGGGAGATATTATCATAAACATCTGCTGTTTCCATACAAAAATGATTGTGCTTTAAGTTCTCTCTGTTAAGACCTGAGGGTGTTGGGGTGGCGACCTATTCATGGTGATACCTCACCTCTCCAATAAAAACAACAGCTCCAGCAGCACCGTCACGACCGTGGTTGGATAAGAAGGAGTATGTATTTTCCCCTTTTTGCATATGCTTACAAAAAATGCAATTTTTTTTACTCGTATCACATTGTTTGAAGCATTGGGTGCTACTGACAATTTGTTTTCCTGTAAAGTGCTGCCCTGCCCTACTGTGCATTTAAATTAATCTGACTTAAGCTGACTGGAGAAGGCGTTCGCATTGGAAAGCGAGCGTCTTACATCCTAAGTTAGTGCAGCTTAACTTGATTATACTGCTGGGACACACTGATGGGAAATGGTTGTTATCTAAAAAAAACAAAAAACTAATTACATCTTTAATAAAGTTTTGATTCAGTGCCCAAAATAGCCTCTAACTGAAGAGTAAGAAACTGCTCTCAGCGGAGAAACTGTCTCCTGTGCCAGCAATCCTTATATATCTGCCAGACTTTTCAAAATGGTGGACGTTTGCTTTAGGAGTGAGCACTTTTTTTCTGTTTTTTCTCTCTTGTGTTTCAAGGTGATGCCACAATTTCTTAGCAGTGAAGAGGGGAAGCCTGCCATATACATGAGTCAGGTTACTGTAATGTGTCTGTCTGCGCACCGTTTCCAGCACAGAGGACAGGCTGCTCAGCAAAGGACTGAACTCTGTCCAACAGCTCTGAGCGTCATGCCTGGGCACTCTGCGATCGCACTCCTCCTACACAACACAGGGCAGAAAGCAGCCCCCCTCCCCCTACACACACATAAATATATACGCACACATTTGGTCAAAATCAACATGTCAGTCCACCATTCAGCAATCACAGACTTCTTGTAGGTAGGACGGCATAATCACAGCAACGACTCGCAAAGCAATCAGTAATGCTCGTGGCCTCATCTGCATCTGCATTTAAAAGAAGGGTGGGGGGTCTTAAAAAATGAATAAATAAAAACTATATTTAAAAAAAAAAAACAGCAGTCATGTAAAGTCACAAAACGCCACTTACAGTAATGCGCCTCTCAGAATTAACGAGCAAAACAACAGCGAGGAAGTGGGAACATCACATCTACTCCTACGCAGGCAGGATGGCACTTCAGTTTTAAAGTTATGTAACAGTCCATTGGTGTGAGATTACATTCACTTTGCCCTCTGAGGGGAGACAGGAGATCAAGATACTTCAAAAATAAAAGTCTGAGTGGCTAATTGAACATTGGCATGCCTCGTGAAGGTGCAGTTCAACCAAAAAAAAGAAAAGAAAAGAAAAGAAAGCCAGGCGGATGGATGGGTGGATGGATGGTCATTAGTTCACCTCCAAAACCTGCAGAGATGAAAATTTGCATTACTTCTCGTGGGTGGCTGGTTTGATTAGGTGCTGGAGGAAATCTGGGGGAAAAAACGCCCTGAACTTCTGCTTGTCTGAGGTAATATGGTAATTTGAAATCTTCAGGCTGTACACAGACAAATCTGCAGCACAACCACTGAGAGACAGAAGGAAAAACCATCAGTAAAGTTGAAGGAGGAACAGCCCAAGTACACAGTGCAGACCTGTGGCTGAGAATAATGAACACCTAGACCCAAACTGTTATTATCATGTAAAAAACATCCATATTAATTTCATGAAACCTCCACTTTGAGCTTTGGGTCGTGCGTCAGCCTCACTCCCACCCGCCCCCCTGCACCAACGCTTTCCGACCGTCCTAATCGCTAATTGATTAATTGGCACAAACTTTAATGTCGAGGGGACGCACACGCGTGAATCACCGAGCTGCATTGTTTACCGAGACGTCCCCTGCTGACCGGAAACTACGTTAAACAACAAACGCCGACGCGCTTTGAACTTGAGAAGAGAAAGGGGACCTTCAAAAGGGAGGAGAAAATATTAATACAGCTACTGGAGCCTGGAGCTGTGCTGCATGTGCCAACTCTCCAGGAACTACCTCTTCCTTTTTTTTTCCAACTTCGCGCAGGCTTATTTTTATTTATTTATTTTTATGCATCTTCACAGCCAGTCACACCTGTCTCCCTTTTTCTTTTTTCTTTTTAACGCAAATTTCGATTCCAAAAAAACCAAAAACAAACTTACCTTCTATCTGAAGGTGGGAACAGGTGCTGCGGGCGCTGTGCGCAGTCTGCTGTCTTAATTAAGCGTCCGCGAGAGTTTGATGGTTATGTACGAAGAGGGTGCCGAGCCTCCGAGTCCGAGCACCATGCTGTGGGAACACGGGCTTGTCAAGAAAATGCGCACAACACCGGCGACAAGGCGGAGGAGCGCATTTTTAATTCTGTCTGAGCATCTGAAGTGATACACAGTCACAGCAGAGACACACTGTGTGCCCCCCCTCCCGCCTCCCTGACTCTGACACTCACTCACTCACACCAATCCAAATCACACCATGCCAGGGAAAATATTCTGCTTGTAAATCCACTTTTTTTTCCCTTTTTTTTTTGACATAGTGGACACGATATTTAATAAAGGGCGTTTCCCGTGTAATCATGCAGGAGCCTCACAAAACTTTAAGCCTTTTGTAATGTTCTCATGAGGTTGATGCACTCCAAGAAGGAGACAGCACCAGTGCAAACTATAAAAGACGAAATCATTTGTCTTTTAGGGGACACAAGGCACGTTTTTAAATCTGTGATATAACCAAGAAAATAGCGTAAAAATATTATAAACAGACTTTTTACTGCAGAAAGGCAGCGAATCATCCCACTTCTGTTCCCCTAATGAAGCCCTTGAGTATATAACGCGCTGTTCAGGTGGAAGAGAAAGCGCACAAAGGTCCTGAAAATGCTAATTGAAACAATTTGCATTTTCCCACAGAGACTAAACGATCAGAAATAACACAGCTCTTTATAAAACTGCGTGTGTGTGACCATGGGAGAAGCTGTGAGAAGCGTCACATAACCGGAACTGGACTTTGACGCACTGTGCGCTTTTTTGTGAGAGCTATTTCTGGACTGCTGCATCCATCTTTTTTTCTTTTTTTTTCTTCTTACAGGTGAAGGTGTGTGGTTCTGCTAATGGCCGCCAGGTGGCGCCAGAGTCCGCGCTTTATGTCGCCGACATGGCCAAAAAGCTCCAGAAGTTTTCTGAAACAGGTGAACATTTGGTTCTGGTTCTTTATGTGTGACTTTGAACAACATTTACCTTCCTCTGTATCTAATGAATGATGTAATATTTTACATATGTGAAGCAATAAAATAAAATAATAATAATAAACATGTTTAACTTACTAAACTGACATTTGACAACTTGAACTGTGTTTAAACTGAATGTAGAACTTATATCACATCACTAACTAACTATAACTGTGTCTTTATGTGGCCATAGGAAACTAACTAACTATCTGGATACCTATAACTACCTAACTATAAGGACTATTACTTGATATGCTCAGTATGTGGATTGGGGGGGTGACAAAGCATCTGGCATGTTGCCAGATTTTCCCCGTTGTAATACAATAAAGCATTAGCCTACATTATTTTGACATTGATAATAAACCAGGCAAAAAAAAAAATGGAAAGAGCTTGATTAAATGCTAATAAAATTTTAGTAAGTCACCAGTCTGATACAGGGTTAATGGAAAGAGACATGTCAGGCAACCACACAGGATCACGTCTACACCTACGGCCACTTTAGAATCATCTATTAACCTAACGAGCAAAGTGGACTGTGGGAGGAAGCAGGGGTGCCCAGAGGAAGCCCACACAGGGACAGGGATAACAAGCAAAGTCCACACAGGCAGACCTGGGTCGAGCAGAAGGTTTCAACCACATACCGTCCTGCGGCGAGGCAAGAGGGCTAACCATTGCACCATTGTGCCACAAAACTCTTGTCCTGAATTTTAATTATATATGCTTTGATACTGTTGGTCGTATACGCTTTTTTTAAGCCCAATTTTTATTTTGTTTACATATGCTGTACCATCCATCCATCCATTCATTATCTTTAGCTTATCCTTATCAGGGTCCCAGGAGAGGGGAAGCAGCTACCATAGTGCAAGAGGCGGGGTACACCCCTGACAGTTTGTCAGTCTAAGGCAGGGCTAACACAGACAAAACAACCACTCACACCTATGGGTAATTTAGAATCACTAATGAAACTACCTGCACTAACTGACATTGTGTTAATGTAGCATTGGCATATTAACGCACAATGCTACAATCCTCCCAGGAGACTAGATGTCACAGCAAATTCACCCCAACGTCAGACCATGTAAAAAAAACTCTCTATCTCAGAGTCAACAGGCCTCAGTTATCTATAAAAGTCATGACAGTACAGATGTTTGTTTCACACCACTAAATTTAGAGGAAACCAAACACCTCATATCAGCTGTAGGCACAATGTTGGAGAGGTGATGTTTTGGGCTTGTTTTGCAGCCACAGGACCTGGACATCACCCACTAACAGAGTCAGCCATGAACTCCTCTGTATACCAAAATATTCTAGAGTCAAATGTGAGGTCATCAGTCTGACAGCTAAAGAGCTGCTACTGCTACGCTTGGCTGAAACTGGGTCATGCAACAGGACGATGACCCCAAACACAGTCGAGGTCCAGACTGCTGTGGTGGGACCTTAAGAGAGCTGTGCATGAATGAATCACTGCAAACTTCAATACAACGAAAGCACACTGTAAAAAAGACTGGGCCAAAATCCCAGCACAACAATGTGAGAGACTCATAAAGGCATGCAGGAAATTATTACGTCAGGTTATTGCTGCTAAATGAGGTTCTACAAGCTACTAAACCACAAGGTGTACTCATTTTTTCACATGTCTGTAGTTGCTTCAGTCCCTTCTGTTATCCATGTAAACTCTCACGTTGTTATGGAACAAAGCCATGATTAATGTTATGACTTATATCTTTGCTTTCACTGCCAGATTTGCAGACATAATAAGCTGCTGTGAACAAACTTCCTGTGGGTGCAGAACGCGCTGCTTGTATGAAATAGAACTGGACCTCAGTTTTGCTCATGTGGTTAGTGAGAGGCTGATTTATTAGAATAGGGAGTTGAGATTCAATGGTCATGTCACTGAGATGTTTGTCTGTCCACGTATTTCTCTGCGGTGCTTCAGGAGCAGGTCAGCTCTAGGTGTTTTTACCCTAACCTCATGCCTCTCTCTATATTGTTTCTCAGATCAGCTCTAACATGATAATGTGCCTGCCTGCCCACACTCCTCATTATTTATCCTTCTGAATGCTTGGTTTGCTGGTGCTCTGCCAGCTCCAGATGTTATTTGAAGTCTGGCATCACATCATTATTCTCTGGGCCTCTGCCATGCGTCCTGTGTTCACATTCATTCCTCTGCACACTCTTTAGTCTATTTAGGATTGTTTTCTTGTTTCTTGCAGTCGGACTTGTTTTCTTGTCATTTTCATGCCTCCCTGGACCCGTCCTTGACGAGTGTAACTGTGAAGCTCAGCCATTTTTAAAATGATGACAATGACATTTACAAAATGATGTCTGGCATGTGGGACTTTCTTCTTCTTCTGCTACTCTTTATTTGGCCTAAAAAGAACATTGTTTTAGTATAGGTGCATTTTAATACTGTCATTCAGGGCTGTTGGAAAGATTTTAGCAATACTGGCTTTAATTTTTTTTAAATTACTTACCTTTTTATTTAATGCATTTATTTATTCACAATTGATTTTATGCAAGTGGAAGCAGTTCTCTTGGGAAGATTTCTGCTGATATCAGCTGATGCATATTCTGTCAGCTCCATGTGCCAAACTTAACTCTGAATAACTGCATCATTGTCGGTTTTCCTCGAAATAGCACCAGTGTTACATAAATGTGGCCAGAAAACTTTCCAAGAAGTGACTGACCCATGAAATGAAGTGTGAGACGCTGATAAAATGGGCTGTGAGATGCAGTTCAGAGATCAAGCAGAAGCTACTGAGTGGACCATGTGTTTGAGTTATTTCCTCACACATGTAGAATTACTGGAGCAGTACTTTCCTTCAAAGGCTCAGCTGTGCTGCCAGGAATAAAGCCCCGGTGGAGAAATACTGAATTCTATATTTTCTCATTTGGTCTCTGTAGAAACTGCATCGAGAGCTTTGTCTGCATCGCCGGCAATAAGTTGGACTCTTTCCCGGTGGATGCTGGACTTTGCCAGGGCTGTCCTTTGTCTCTGATTCTGTTCATCATTTTATGGACAGCATTTCTCAGGGCCACTCAGAGACCTCTCTGCTGTTTGTGGATGATGAGGTTCTGTTGGTTTCATCAGGCAGTGGCCTCCAGCTTACACTGAAGCAGTTTACAGGTAAGCGAAAATAAGAACCAGGAAAGAGAATTTGCACCTCCAAGTCAAAGACTGTGGTTCTCAACCCAAAAATGGTGGAGTGCCCGCTCTGGGCCAGGGATGAGTTGCTGCCCCAAGTGGAGGAGCTTAAGTTGTCTTGGGGTCTTGTGAGGTAAGAGGGGAGCAAGAGCTTGACAGATGGATTAGAGCTGCATCTTCAGTAGCGTGGACCAGTGTGGTGAACAGAGAGCTGAGTGTAAAGGCACTGGTGAGATCTGTGTTCCTACTCTCCCCTATGGCCACAAGCTTTGGCTCATGACAGAAAGACTGAGATTGTGGATATAAGTGGCACATATGAGCTTCGACCAAAGGGTGGCTGGACTCTCCCTTAGAGATCGGATGAGAAGTTC
>NW_005187737.1:378721-380671 GCF_000239375.1 Pundamilia nyererei | reverse complement strand
AAAGGAGGCAGCTGAGGTAGCATCTGACTCTGATGCCTCTGGGCACTTCCTAGGTGAGGTCTTCCCGTGGGCTTGTCCTACGTAGATACGAAGATGGATGGATGATGGACAGATGGATGGAAATTATAAATAGCTTCATTCACCTCCTGCTCATTTTCAAAACCAAACGATGCAACAGTAAGAAAACTAAATCTCAAGGCTTTAAAAAGCGGGTGTTCAGAAACTATTTTTACGTTTTATAAATGTGACGTTAACATGAAGGTCGAAGAGATTTCTAGTGCCCATTTGAGTTGCTTCATTTTGGGCACCTCTGTCGGTTTTGCTTTGTTGTCAGTCTTGTAGGTTTTTATTTGGGAAGCTGAGAGATAAATTATACAGCTGCCAGTTTAAGAACACAGCAACATCTGCTATTATAGAAATGTGGCTTAACTGATATATCACGTCTTTAACCACTCATGTTGATACATAGCTAGTTACATTTTCTGTGCAGACTTCTTGTGAATAACTTAATCCAACCAAACTGGCACATGAAACTGTATTATTCCAAGGTCAGGGTGTGTGTGTGTGTGTGTGTGTGTGTGTGCATGTTTTTAATGCCGCATTTTATCAAGCTGCGGTCTGCTGAACGCCTTCAGGGGGGAATCTATGCTTCCGATGTTGTGTAGCTCTCGGTGTTTCACTGCTTGGTGTTTGCCTTGTTCGGACATCCTCGTCTTTCCAGCAGCTTTCACACGCCAGATCACTGTGGGCCAGTTCCTCCATCCACTGAGTGGAAAACTCTCCAGTGTGGCAATCTGCAGCCGCTCGGAAACCAACAGCGTCCCGCTAATGCTAATTAATTGCAACACACGTGCACACGCACGTGCACATAAGTCCTCTCCCTTTCCTTTCTGCCCTCTTGCTCTCTCTCCCTGCACAAACACACACTCATGCCGCCCACAGCCCTTCAGAGTGTGAACTAAAATGGAAGTGATGTGTTGTGGTCTCAACGCTGCAAAAAAGCATCTCTGACTCACCAAGAGATAAATGAGCAGGGACACGGGCACTGGTCATATGAGATACTGTCAGTGTGTGTGTGTGCGTTACATGTTAGAGTCATGGCAAATATTGTGTGTAGCCTCATATCCAATGCTGTTGGGTGATCATGTTGGCAGACAGATGCGATGCTGTTCGGGCCTCTTCGTGTCAGTTCGAGAGCTCTTCAGGGAAAATAACATGATAGACAGAAGACAAGTAGCTGCATTGTAATAAGTAGCAGTTTATACAGCTCAGGAAAGTTGTGTTTTTTCATTCTGTCATTAGAAACACTGAAAGCAAGTGTGTGTTCAATTTATATGTAATTTCCACACTAAGGCTTATGTGGTGAAATGTAGTTACACCCGTTCAGCTGTTCAGTTCCTCAAACATCTGACACATCATCTGATCACATGACAGCAGCTCAATGCATTTAGTCATGCAGACGACCTGCTGAAATTCAAACTGAGCGTCAGAATGAGGAAGAAAGGTTAAATTTGAACGTGTCATGGTTGTTGTTGCCAGGCCAGGCTGGGATTTTCCCACACAGCCATCTCGATGCTCTACTACTAATGCTCTGAAAAACTGAAAATATCCACAGAGCGGCAGCTCTCTCTACGAAAATGCTTGTTGATGTCAGAAGAATGGCAAGACTGCTTTGAGCCGATAGGAAGGCAACAATACTTTAAAAACCATTCATTACAACCAAGTTCTGCAAAACAGCCACACACATCCAACCCTGAAGCAGATGTGCCACAGCTGCAGGGGACCACATAAGGTGCCGTTCCTGTCAGCTAAGAACAGGAAGCTGAGGCTACAGTTCACACAGGCTCACCAAAAGTGATCACAATGCTGCCTGAACAGTCTTGATTTCTGCTGCAAAATTCAGATAGCATTGTAAGGGCGATGTTGTAATGTAATGTGTAATTGTGTGGG
>NW_005187737.1:375787-377333 GCF_000239375.1 Pundamilia nyererei | reverse complement strand
TGCAGTATCTTCATAGCTAAGCGAGCTGGTTGGTGTTAGCTGAAGAGTACCCTCTGGCCCACACACAGTCACCTCCACCTTCAAAATAAGATGAAGGTTTAATAACAACGAGAGACTGTAATTTCTGGACAAACTGCAGTTGGATTGTTGCTGCGATACAAAGAAAGGATCTAAATATATACATATGTAGGGATATATTTTTAAATTATAGAGATATTTAATCATCGTAGACAAAACTCTCAGCAGGCAGAGCTACCGCTGGACTCAGAGGTGCTTTTGTGGTTGTGGTCTGTAGAAGCGGATGAGGATCCTGCCCTCTGGTTTGATGATCCTCTTCACTTCCAGCACAAATTAAGTCATCAAACTCCAGCTTGTGCAGCCAGAAGGTGAAAGTGTTTTTTCATCATGCAGCGTGTAAACCATTGACACGGGCCTAGCTCTCCTCTCTAACTCCTATAGTACAACGGCCACCAAAAGATATGTATCGTTCTGACATTTGAGCGGTGCTTCTATGACAGATGTTGCAGGACTAGTTGGATGTGAAAGTTCTGGAAGATTAAAATATAACATGGTTTTTTCTTGTTTTAAAATATACAACATATACATATACAATTATAAAATACACCATGAAGACTAGAATACAGTCAAAAAGGAAATGCTAACTTATCTGGCTAAACCACGACAGTCTTAGTGTGTAGCTCACAAAGACCAACAGCACCTCGTTCCAATTATATTATCCAGGCAGAAGACAAACTCCAAGCTTTTTTATTGGAGATTATGTATCGGAATTTCAGGAGCGGGACCACGCCTCCAAACACGCTCCTTCCGGTTGTCATCTATATAGGTTCCCCCCAGTTCTGCAAACTTTTCAGTCTCGTTAACATGCCACACCGTCCCTCCCTCCTTGTTCTCAATTCTTTAACTTCTTCACTCCTGTTTAGTACACGGGGATGTGCCAGGCCCGGGAGCCGTCGCCAGCTTCGAGGCCTTCCCCAAACCGCAGCTCAATTCATGTCCAAGCATTCACCTTTACCTACTAAAACGCCGCAAACCCTAAAATGAGGGCGTGGGCCCAGCTAGTGAAGTTTTAAAATGAGTCTACAAAGTTCAGCAATGACTTTGTTCTCTGTGTGCTTCATGGCATTGAAGAAAATAGAGAAAATTGATTTAATAGAATCACTTCCTTACGTTTGGTTGTTGCACTTTCAGATAGAGACCTACTATTATTAAATTCGGTGTAGTCCATGATCGCAAACTGAAATGTTAGAAAAATAATAGACAAATGCAGGTTTCAAGGAAATGTTAATCAGTGTTCACTGTACATTTAAGGCTATTCATTCTCTCACTCCACCATACCTCTCTGATTTAGTACAGATGAACTTCCCATCCCGGTGCCTCAGATCTTCAACTTCTCTTTCTCTCTCAGGGCTTTTAGTTGCTCTGCCCCTCGGCTTTGGAATTCCTTACCCCCTGACCTCAGAAATATTAGTTCATTCCCTCTTTTTAAGTCCACCCTCAAAACTCATCTGTTTAAAATTGCTTATGT
>NW_005187737.1:373166-374373 GCF_000239375.1 Pundamilia nyererei | reverse complement strand
TAGAAAGGGACTGAGAAAGTCCCAGATCAGAGCCCATCCACTGGAACAGACACTTCATAAAAATGTTTTGACACCAACATCTGTTAGAGATGCCTCACGTCAGCTGACATCGCCTGATCTCCTGCAGCTGTTCTTTCTCCCGCTACCGTCATCACAGAGTTTCACTGCGTTTGAGGTGAAATCACACAATAATAAAAAAAAACCTCTCCCTGTACCAGAGAAATCTGCGATGGTGTCAGAACCGCTGCTCATCAATCTGAGTATGTGTGTGCAAAGAATGAATGCACTGTCCACAATTAAAAGGAAAGTCACTCAGGCTTTTTTCTCTTTATGACGTCTGAACGAGCAGTACTTCACAAGCTAGCTGCTAACTGTATCTGTGTGCTGTTTGATGCCGCTCAGGTGATGTAACTACAACCTTCAGTCCCCCTTTAGCTTGTTCAACATGCAGCGCAGTCTGAGTGATTTCAAATGGCCAGAATTTGGGGTTTATAATAAGGGTTACCATTAAGGCTGTTATACCCTTGTAATTAAATGTTGTCACAAGGTGCATTTCACACAGTGACAACCACCTTTGATTCCCACTGAGAGAGACGTTTTAGGAAACATCAGTAAACACTTTCCCCATCTCACAGAGTACTGACAGCTTGACAGACCGGCTGTAGTATTTGGTGATGTGTAGTCCAGGAGCTCCACAGGGGAGTGTGCTGTTTCCATTCCTGTTCACCTCGTGCACCTCAGACTTTCAGTACAAGTCCAGGTCATGCCACCTATAGAAATACTCTGTTCAGCAGTGGTTGGATGTATTAGTGATGGGCAGGAGGAGGACAGAGCACGAGTGGATGATTGTTTGAAGTGGTCTGGAAAGAATCGTCTAGTCCTGAATGTGAATGAGAAAATTTCACGGAGAAGAGGAGGGGTTCATGACCCATGTATATTCTGTGGCGTAGGAGTGTAAGTACCTGGATGTTCACCCGATCCTTCAACATGTGCAGCCAAATGATGGAGACTTTGTACCAGTCAGTTGTGGTGAGTGCTGTGAACTTCGCTGTGGTCTGCTGGAGGAGAAGCATCAGAGCCTGTGACACCATCAGGCTGAATAAACCGACCAGGAAGGCTGGCTCTGTGATTGGCTGCAAACTGGATACTTCTGAAGCTGCAGTGGAGAGGAGGTCACTGAACAAGCTGTTATCCACTTACTGTGATT
>NW_005187737.1:370308-371964 GCF_000239375.1 Pundamilia nyererei | reverse complement strand
GTGAACAGGGTGGATTCAACACAGTCCTCTAAGCCACAACCAGCGACTGTACTTTCGGCTAGATGAGTCACTTCAGCTGATTAACTGATAAGTGTGTGTGTGAATGGGTGAATGACTGAATGTAGTGTGAAGCGCTTTGGGGTCCTTAGGGACTAGGAAAGCGCTATACAAATGCAGGCCATTTACCATTTACCATAAGTTGGGAGCTGGGTTTCCTTTAGATCTTTTAGACAGATGCTAAAGCACCGCCTCAAGAATCTTAACCTACAGCTTTCTGAACTGTGTGGATTTATGTGTTTGTCAAACAGTGATTTTATCTGCTGGAGTTTTTAAACTGTTTCTGTTTTTTACTTTTTGTTTTCTTCACGTCATTTTAGATAAAACGTTAGTAATTGTAATCCTGGACCTGCTGTCATCGTTATGGTTTCCTGGCAGCAGCCAGTGTGTTCACTTGGAGCAGTCAAGTTTATGGTGGAACCTGGCGAGGTGATGGTCATTTTAACAATGCTCCACACTGTGGTGACACCTCCGTCTGTCCCCTTGTTTCTTTATTTGAGTTACATTTTCAATAAAGCAATAAAGCCGCTTGTAACAGCGCTTGAACTGGAGACGAGGTAACAGAGATGTACACAGGTGCAGAAACCAACCCGGAAGCGAGACGGTGAGAGAACAAAGGATTTATTCCTCCCCACAAGTAAACAAGCGAAAGCAAAACGACGCCACCACACTAGTGGCTCGTAGGATAACCTAAGGTAACTAAGTGTGACCTAGACAACTCTAGGAGGCAGCTGAACAGCAGAGGCAGCGGGGAGGTGGAAACTGGACTATGAAGGGGCCGGGGCACTGTAATGAGAGGAGATCACAGTCAGTGGGATCCAGCAGACAATCAACGATCCTCCACAGTTAAACTGAGTTGCCTTACTTGGTTTCAGGTGGAGGGGACAGGTAGGGCGGAAGGCCCGGATGCGGTCGAGACATGGGGAGGCAAGCAAGTGAGTGGTGGGCCGGCAGGCAACGTCGTATCAGCAGCAGGCGGCCCAGGTCCAGGAAAGCGGGGAGGAGGAAGACAAGACCTCCACTCCAGGAGCTACCTCTGAGAACAAGAAGAACAGGTAAGTCGTCACACAGGTTCTGGACAGAGCAATCACACTCCACTTGACTAACATGGGGATAGCAGATACTCAGGCGATGAACGGTTGAGTGCGCAGGTCTGATAAACTGCCGGAATAATTGTCCACAGGTGGTCAGCCAGGGAGGAGCAACCGAACTCCGCCTAAAGGAGAAGGAGCCGCTGTTGGAGACCTGCAGGTACCCACCCAGACCATGACACATATTAAGACGTATGTGTGACGTATTAACTTTATTCAAGGAAGGTTAAAAAAAAAATGCTTAGAAATGCTTAAGCTACGTTAATGTGTTTTGCCCAAGTGTCTGGCTGCCTGCATGTTTTGAAATTCTTATGTTTGCTTTCACAATCTTGCCCTGCCTTACCTCTATAACTTTCTTCCTTCCCCCACACCCCGTCAGGTCACCCGGCCAGCTGCTCCTGCAAGTAGCGAGATCCGGGAGGAAACTCAGAGGGGACATGGCTTTTTCTTCTGTTACTCCTTAATTATGGAATAACTTGCCCAGTACATTAGAAAGGCCCCTTTGCTA
>NW_005187737.1:364544-369687 GCF_000239375.1 Pundamilia nyererei | reverse complement strand
AGATGTCATATTTTAAACAATGTAATTATGTAAATTAACGACTATATTCAAGTGTTATAGAGTAACACTAAAGATAAAGTAAATATATAGATGAAAACTTTGCACTGACTGTTAAAATATGCAGCATAACAAACACAGAACATGCACAAAAACTACACAAACTTAGCATGCGCACACAACATCAGCAAACGTGCACACATTGAACACAGTCGTAAGGTTGGTGTATTTGTATATCCCAATTCTTTGGGGTGAAGGAAGAACAACACTCTGTGTTTAATGGTCAGTCCACAATCTCTTTATTCCATACAACACTTTGAGCATTACGTCCGGACGGGAGATGTGCACGGGAGGGTGTCCGGCAAAATCTTGAAGTGTCTGACCGTTTCTCACATTCTTATAGCTTCGGCCCCCCTCCAAACTAAGCATTCACGTTCTTTCTCTCTCAGTGAGCCTAAGGTACGACCTTGGCTTCTTGTGCATTATGTTTTGTTCTTTCTACAATCAGAAAAACAAGGCCATGATTCTCTGCAAACAGTATTCTCTTTATAAATCAGCAGAATAATGCAATACAAATCAGTCTAATAAATCTAATAATTTCACCTTCTTCTAACTCAGTAGTGTAATGTAACCTAAAACAATATAATGATTTCACAATCTTTAATCAACGTGGCCCATAGCCATAAAATGATTCAACAATTCTTTGATTGGAGGTATAATGTAACATAAGACAGTGTAATAACCTCACAGCACCACATAGATGTCGGCACTAACGGTGCCCTTGGTAATATTCATCCAAAGCTTCATCATGATTGGTCCAGTCGTCTAGACAGGGAGACAGGGAACATACAAAGACATACATGCGCTACAGTCATCATAGCATGACGACTACTGTCTGTGCTGCTATTATTATTAGTGCTTCTTCAACTATTATTGCTAATTTACTGTTTTTGTAGTTTTCCCAATTAAGCGTTAAATACATATAAATGTCTTTGGGTTCAAATAAAGATAACGACTTTATCATCAAGTAGGCCCCTCGAAAAGAAAAGTATAGAAAAGTCACAATCGAGTGTGTAAAAATAGCGGTCCCAGATGGGACTCCAAACCCCAGCCTTCTGTTTCCAAATTATGCCACCTGTTACCCCGCCTGCCTCCTGACTGTATATGTGGGCATCTGTCAGATATTATTTTTCCTAAAATTCCTTAAAGTGACATGCCTACAGGTCCTGACTGAATCAGAGTGTGAGAAGCTGATAAGGATGTGTTGATGATAACAGTAACAATGAACTAAAGCAGCAGTCGCAGGCTAAAAAGCCAGAACACGCTTAAGGCTCCATAACAAACAATAGTCAGATGTAGGGACGGGGATCAAGAACCAGTTCTTGCAGAAAACCGATTCCCAGTAGTCCAATTCCTTGGAATCGTTAGTCTGCCTGCCTGTTGATGCTACTTATCGGTTCTTGCACTCGCACTACAATCAGCTGACTGATGCTTGCGTGTCAGAGGACGAAAATAGCGATGTAGTCTAGAGAATGGATATGGACATTTATTTTTATTGCACAACACAATGAGATAAACGGTGAAGCGGAAAACTGAATCCAGAGGCAGAAAAGGACATCCAGGACAGAAACAACCACATTATGCTGCTAACACAACTTCAGTTCTTTGCAAGGATCTGCATGCTAACGCTAAGCTAGCTAAGAACTCAGACCCTTAGTTTTAACAGGTAACAAGCAGATAAGCAGTCAGGCTGCAGCCTCCCGTTCTGCCTGTTCATGTTTCACTGTGGCGATCGCTTTTCTCTGCTGGTTTTCATCTTTGCTTTCCGCGGTCAGCTTTAGAGAAAAATCTTAGAGATGTGTTTAATCGTTCGGGATTCGTGTTTGTGTGCGAGGCTGGAGCCTCAGTTTTATATTGTTGAATGGTGATTATGAGACAGTGTGTTTCAGCTGTTTTACAGAGTAACATGAAAGTAATGTAATGAGTAGTATAACGAAAACGTTACTTTTAAGATAAGTTCTGTGTAATCTGTAATAATGACTTTTTTGAGTAACGACTCCAACACCAATCACAAGAAAGAGAGGAAATACCTCAACAAGCATGCACAAACATAGCATGACCATAGCAATTCATTAGCGTGAATATTATTTATTTATTTCTGCTTAGAGATGGTGGTGACTCTAAAAACGGAGCCAATGACAATCAATAAGAGAATCGAAAAGGACTCGAATCGATAAGCGATACTGTAAATGTCCCAGTATGAAAACTGTTAGTTTTTGAGATTTTTTTTTTGTGTTTTTAGGTGTTAAATAGTAGTGAAATGGGAAGACACTGACTAAAAACGGATTTTACATTTGTTGGAGGAAAGTGAGGTTACATAAATGTATTTTCAAGTGACTGGTAATGATTTCCATTTACTGGTAACCACGTGTTATGTAACGATAAGAAAGTGTCTTCTAAATTGTTCTGCTAAGACACGCAGTGCTGAAATAAAAGCATTTTTTTCCTCCTGACTCATACAGCCTGTTGTTGTCAGTAGGTCACATTTTAGTCCAAAGCAGAGACAGGATATAAAAATGATCCACAGCTATCCACTCACACACTAACACCCCACACACAGTGAAAAAAGCCCGTCAGTACATGCACATAAACGCACTCCACCTCCAGTCCTCTCCTCATTGTCTGTGTCACCAGAAGCTCTGACATGCATTGCATAACCACGTCGCTGCTGGCACCATCGGGTCATCTTACAGAAAGCCTTCCAGACAGAGAAGCAGACAGGGGGAGTGATGGAGACATCAGATACACGTGTGTGTATGTGTGGAGGCGAGAGAAGGAAGGGAGAGAATTCTTTTTTATTGAGGGGGCGATGTGAAGCGAGGGATGTGTAAAGTGAGCGATGACAGGCGTGACGATCACACCTCTGGCTGACTTACCCCTCCTCTGCCACGAGCAAATTAATCTGTGAAACGATGAGAGGCCTGGATGATTGACAGGTGGATGCTGCGTGCTGCAAAAGGAAGATGAACGATAAGAAAAAACTGTACAAATTTGTATGTGCATCTATACTATGAACACATACATACTATGAAATTGTGAAATGACATTTTAAGTGCAAATCATTACCTTTTAGAAATCCCTTAAACGGTAAGTCTTATCTTTTATTCATCAGCCGGTTGTAAACACATCAAAATCTAATCTGCAGTGCATTCATAATTGGTATTTGCTCTCTGCTCAGATGAAGTCAGGTTGTGGGTCTCATTGCATGAGAAATTAAATGTCAGCGAGTGCTGCAACTTGTATTAATTTTCAGCATTAAAGCTTTTTTATTTATTTTTTTGGCCACTTCCGGGCAGCTGTGAACACAACACTAACATATTGTGTTATACACACTTATAAAGTTGATTTAAGGACTAAATTCTCAGCGAGAGCCTCATTACAAGTTGCCCTGGTCACATTATTTGATGCATCCTCGCAGTGATTAGAGCACATTTAACATATCATACATCGTAACTGAAGTGTCATTAGTCAGCAAGGATACTGTCTTTGCAATCTGCAAAATGATTTGAAATTAGAAGAATTAATATGCATTGTGTGCAAAAAAACATGGCCGCTCCCACGGCTCCAAAATAGTTTTAAACAATCAAGATTTAATGAATAACAAAAAAATCGTATTTATTCTCAAGTATGTTTTTATGTAGTGGAGATCATTTGTAACATATTTAGAGTAACTTATCATAATAGTTCCTTTTAAAGTCTGTGATAAATGATAAGCTACTGTAACGGTTATCAGATATCAGTTAGCAAAGATTATTGATAAGGTTATCAGTTAGCATATTGGTGCATTGTAACATACTACTGAAGTAAAAGACATTTTCTTACCAAAACTGGAAAACAGGCTATGTACCAATACAACAAACATGGTTGAGAGGTCTAGTTTGTTGAACCAAATTAGCTAAGATGAAGCCTGGCAAACAGCTAGCAAGCTAGCAATTCCTTGTAGCAGCAGTATCTGAAATACAGCATTTTAAGCATTAATACATTTAAACTGGTGACATATACAAAAATGTACCACCACTACAGCTGTCGTGAAGTAGGAATTTCGGTATATAGATCAACATTTTGTGTTCCAGGCACTTCACCTGTGTTTCTCTGGTATAGCGTTGGGTATTTTAACATGGGAATGTGTGGAGAAAAAACTAACTTTTCAAACCAGCCTCAAGTGGCATTCTGAGCAGATTCACTTTAATCACTTTGATGTCACTTTAATGTCTTTTTGTGAGCCATAATTCATGCACAAATACAGTGTTAGCTCATGGAAGGAAAGCAGACCTGTACTGCCTTTCATCTTGTTTGGAAATATTGCTTCTTCCTAATAATATGGAGGACTTGAATAAACATTGTGATTGATGTGCTGAGAGAAACAAAGTGGAAGAAGAAACAGATGACAAGGTTTTTATATGAAGGAGACTGACATTTAGTTGTACTTATATTTATATATTATTTTACAGTTTGTTAACTCAGGACTTAGATTGTTGACTTAGCTTGACAGCTGTGTACTGTAAAAAGAGAAACACAAATAGTTTAACTGAGGAAGGAAGAGATTCTTATCTGTGGGTATATAGATTTTACCATATTCAGCAGTGTGCAGTTTGTGAGTCAATTGTGAGTGTGTGTCTTTACAGGGCTTGCTAAAGACATTCTCCCAATTTACTGTCTTGTTACTTCTATGGTAATTATGCTGAGGTATTTATCCGAAAGAAACAGCAAGTGCAATAGCCTGGAGCCGATCTCCTGTCCTCCTGCCGAGCTCACCTGCACGTTTGTGTGTGTGTGTGTGTGTGTGTGTGTGTGTGTGTGTGTGTGTGTGTGTGTGTGTGTGTGTGTGTGTGTGTATGAAGGTTGTTTTATAAAAGACTGCTCAACACATCTCTGTAGACATTGTGAAGCTTTGTCACCGAGCCCCCCCGAGAGAAGAATAGGGTCACAATGAGATTCAAGTTCACCACCATCAAGGACACATGCACAGCTGTGATCACACACACACACAGAGTATAGTACACACTTTGGAGGGAGTCTTCAGGGAGAGGCAACAGCAGCACATGAATATATTTGGACTTGTAATGAGGGCACAGCCCACCAATTA
>NW_005187737.1:363176-364455 GCF_000239375.1 Pundamilia nyererei | reverse complement strand
TTCCATGAAACACTGTAGGGACGCATTTAGGGCCATTGATAATTAATACATTTGGTAAACATCATAATGTAAACTACAGTATGTAATTTAAAATGTGTGTGTGTGTGTGTGTGTGTGTGTGTGTGTGTGTGTGTGTGTGTGTGTGTGTGTGTGTGTGTGTGTGTGTGTGTGTGTTTGGGCTAGACTGGGTGTGGGGAGCTGAGGGGTGGTAGTAGTAGTAGCAGAGAGTAGTTCTTTAATGTGAATTAAAAGCAGGGGAGAGGTCAGATTACTCCTCCTCTCTCTCCTCCTGTAAGTGTTCATTTGTTTTTTAAACCCATGACTCCTCCCGCAGAAGGACCACTGTGGACAGTTATGACCCCTCAACCTTCACCCCACCCATTAGGAGCTCTATGTCCTTCTGCCTGATAACTCAGCAACTAAGTCCTTTTATAAGAAGCTCAAGTTTCCTCCCCTCCCTCTTTGAGGTTCTTTAACATGACAGGAGACAGATTGAAACGAGGGGGAAAAAAAGGGAGGGAAACATTTGGAGACTTCAGTCAAAAACAGTAAGCTCATTCTTCATTTTGTATTATGTTTATTCACAATGCGAAGTCAAGTTCTCTTACAGTCGCCCAGAAAACCATGCAGATGTTTCCACAGTGCATAAATGCTGTTCTGTCTGTCGTACCTGCCACGGTGCTGCTGTGAAGAAGTCATCAACACATAAATATTTTAAAATAAGGAGCTCCTGGAAAAGAGGTGCAAATAATTCTATTAAATTATTATAAATGTGTAGCTGAGCAGCTGCCTTTACCAGATATATTGTGCCTTACAGGTGCAATAGATTTATACAACACAACAAACTTCAGATGCTTTAGTTTCCAGTATGTTCAAACAATCACCAAGTAACAGGACATCCACCCTTTTTGTTCTTTCTCATGTCAGTTATTCTTTGCTCACACTGAGGTTGCTTGCTTGTGGCCGACTTTAGCTTTAGCTACTTTGCCGTTCCTGTGCAGCTGGGTGAGGGTGGTTAAAGATTCTGATATTAGGTTTGTTGCAACAAACTTTTTCATGGTGACGCCTGCAGCTTATTTTGATTAACTCTGTGGAAGCTCACAGCAAGGAGCTAATGACATATTAGCATGCAGCTTTGATTGTGTGCGCTACCGTGTGCCAGTCGATCGGTGCATCTTTGATTTCTTTCTAACAAAGTGTCCACTCGTTAACTCAGAAGACTGTTTAAAACCCTGGAAAAGAAAATCAAAGCCAAAGTCTAGTTAAATTATGCTGTTCT
>NW_005187737.1:353258-362891 GCF_000239375.1 Pundamilia nyererei | reverse complement strand
GCTTAGGGAGAAGACACACACATTGAAACATCCTGCAGAAGCATACACACACACACACACACACACACACACACACACACACACACACACACACAAGCAAAACCACCCACCACTTGCCACACATGCACACAGATCCTAAATCCTCTAAATGGCTAAATATTTGCATATACTGCTGTTCTAATTATCCTCCTGTCTTCCTCTTCTGCTCTTTTATTCGTGGGTGAAGACAAGTCCATGTGAGGTTTAATGAAACAGGCCCTGTCATCTTCCTCGCACTGAATGCTGTCTTTTTTCTCATTACAATATTAGAGGGAAAAAAAGGGTGAAAAACAAAGATCTTAGGCGTGAGGCCAGAGGAGTAAAAACAGCGCACAATCGATAAAAGTACAATTTGCATATAAACTGCAAACAGGCTAAATCCACAACATGCAGACTTTGTCCATATGAGGAAACATTTCCAAGCACTGAATAATTATACCAGAGACAAAATGTAAAGGTGACGTTTTATTTTACGTAATAACAATACTTTAGTGGGTGAGAACAGTCCCAAAAAGTTGATTCTGCTCACTTTTGGGGATTTCCTTATCTGGACCAATAAGCACCCATCTAATGAGAACAGTGCTTCATTTTTTAAAATATATATTATTTTAATTCATTTCTTTTTTCATCAACAAATATGAAAACAAAACTTTTTGCAAAATGTGACGAATTATTAGTCTTATAAAAGGTTTCTCATAAATACTGTCTCAGTTTAAAGGGCCTTCAAACATGCACAAGGGTTTTTACTTATCTGGTTAGGCAAATCAGGCAAAAATAATGGATCATCCATCCATTTTCAGCTACTTCTCTGGGTCCAAGTTGCAGGGTTCTGTCCCAGGGGCTCATCTCCATAGAACTTGTCCAAAGCAGCTCACCTAGAAACCACCCAGAGGTCTAATCAAAGACCTTCCTCTATGCTGCCAACTTCTCCAGGATGCTGAGGCTTTCCCAAACCACCCAAGAGCCATAATTTCTTCATCATATCCTCAGTTTGCACTGGGTGAGGTATTTCGGACATGTCCTACCAGGAAGGAGCAAACCAAGGATATGGTGAAGAGACATAATCACCATCCCAAGGATATGGTGAAGAGATTATGTCTCTCCACCAAGGATATGATGGAGAGAAAAAACTTTGGACATATCCTTGGTTTGTTCTGAGGTGTTTAGGACATGCCCGAAACACCTCACCCAGAGCAAACTGAGGATATGGTGGAGAGATTATGGCTCTGATGTCTGAACTACCTTGACTGGCTTCCTCCTGTGTAACCAAGCTCATCTTACATCTAAAGAAGTGTCCAGGCACAATTTGGAGAAAGACCATTTCCACTTCTTGTTTGCAGGTCTCATTCTGTCACTAGACCACAGCCAGTGGCCATAGATGAGTGTTAGGAATGTAGATCACAAATCTGTGTGTCAAGCTGCACACCCCGCTGCATCAGAGTTATGTCATAACTTATGCCATAACAGGAACCTCATTTACATTTACATGACCTTTTACATGCACCTGCCAAGAAATTAAACAACACATTGCATTGACACATACCACAACAACTTCAATGTTGTGGAAGTTACTACATCAGTTAAGATAAAGAGCTTGGAAAGAAAAGCGTTTGGATTTCTTTAGGTTTCTTGAAGATGTTTCAACTCTCGTCCAAGAAGCTTCTTCGGTTCTAAGAGCAAATGGTGGATTGCTCACCAGCTCTCATCTTCATGTGTAGCATGACCAGGACATGTCCCAACTGTGTCAGGAAGATCTGTCTCCAACACTCTGATTATTTCACTGTGGAAAATTCTCCGCCCAGATGATGAAGTGTTTAAAATGACTGATGCTCTTGATACAGTGATAATAACTGAACAAACAATAACTGAATAAAATCGTCCATTTATTAAAACTGCATCGGTGCCTTTGACTGGGTTCCCTTGGGACCCCAAAACATTTGTATTTTCAAAAAGCACAAATCAAAGCAGAAATAAAAAAACAACAAAAAATAGATAAAGTCATAAAAAATGGAATGTTATGCTAGAAAAACGTCTCATGCAGGAGATACCCGAAAGGCATCCTGGAGAGATGCCTGAACCACCTCACCTGGCTCCTTTTGATGTGCAGGAGTTGCTCTGAGTCCCTACTAAATATTTTATCTCTAAGTCCAAACACCCTTTGGAGGGAAGCTCATTTTCTCCTCCACTTCGGACAGCAAGTCCCGGAGCAAACACTCCACCCATTTCAGCCTGTGTCTTGGTCACAGACTTATACTTGTCTTCAAACTGGAAGTCACTGCCTCATAAAGCCAACAGCACCTCATCATCCACAAAACAGGATGAGGTGTAGCCGAAATCTGGCACTTGGCTGCACCTGAAAAGTTTTTCATCAAGGTTCTGAATACAATGGATGACGAAAGGAAGAGTGTAACACCCACCCATAACAGATCTCACTGGCTACCAGCAATTCCAACCAAGCTGTCCACTGTGGCTGTACAGGGACATTCTTTACCTTTTGTTAATACTTCTGATGCAAACCCCACACGATCTGCCAAGGGCAAATTTCCAATACTGATGGAAGATTACTCCTACTATGGAAATCAACAAGTTTTCTCATCTACTGACAGATGTGTAACATCTGGCTGGCAGATTTTAGGAGGTAACCTTTGTAAACAGTGGCTGTTTTAACATAGATTCAAACAGGAGTTTGCCTGGTGAAGTCTGGCTGCCCATACAAACTGGTCTTCCCCTTAGTTTTTAACCAAGTAATTTTTTGACTAACACTAACCAAGCATTAAAAGAGCCTGTTGCGGAAAAGACAATAGATATTTGAAGTAAATGGGAATAATTCTCTGGAAACTGTACATGAAGTGTCATTTAATTAATTTATTTTTAATTAGGAAGATATTTGAGAAGTAAAGCAGACCGACATATCTATATAGCCAGCAGGGTTGCTAAAAATGGAAAATGAGGAAACAAGGAAAACACCCACATTTAGCTGTTGTATTAAAGTTTAGATTTCCTTGCACAAAGACGAAAATCATCTCAGACTTGGGCATGAATGATGTGATTTTCTTAAACTGACAGCACTAATTAAGACTGATGAAGGTATAATTTGTCGCACGCCCATGAACAGGAAAATTAAGTAGATGTAAGTTCTTTCTGTTCACACCCACAGAGGGGGTCCAGTCAAGTGAGATAAGTGAAGACACCTGAGTGGGAGGCCAGCGCGCCTCCAGGCTATCTCTGAGCTGAGAGCTGACTTGCTATTATGCCATCTGCTGACAACTGTACACGATGGAACAAACATGACTCTGTTTGAAGCTGCCTTTATGAATTGTTTAGTAAGTTGTCGAGAAAGAAAACTTTTTAGACACGGCAGAAATACCCAGGAAACTGGGCTTCTTCTGGTGGATGTCTGCTCTCTCATTATTGAATTTTGCTGCTAGAAAGTAAAGAGGAGAGCAGCTTAAGTGTGTAGCTCAGTCAGCCATGCGTTGGTTGAAAAAAAAAATCCTTCATTAAAATCGAATCTCTAGATCTCTAGCATTCATAAAGACCAAGCCAAAAACACATCTATGTCCTGTTTTGAGAACAGAACATTTTCTGTGTCTATGGCTGAAATAGACAAACCTCAAACTAAACATGCCCACGGATGTTCAGGCATGTATTAAACTTGACACAATGCATATCTGCAATCTCTACCAAGAGTAGGGAGCACTATGGAATTACATCTGCCTAAACTTTAGATGGAAAGAAAAGAAACTTCAAAAGAAACCTCCAAACTTTAGTCTGTGGCATTTCTTATGCTCTTTGTTGCGCTGCACACCTACTCACTCTGTTTGCTGCTGTGGTCTTGCTCTTCCTTGCTTGATGTTTGGAGCTAATGAATGTTTATGGAGGAGTTTCCATAAACAAACCAATAATAGTGACACAGAATTCATGCAGGCATTCATATATACACAAAGTTTGCCTCAGAGATCAGCACTACAGACAAGACGTGCACACGCACACACAACCTTATTTGCATGCCAAACAAAGCAGAGAAACATACTACATGAATGCAGAGTGTGTAACCTGTACATATTCACATATGCATGAGTACATACACACATTTCCGTTAGCTGCTTTAAAGCCAGTGCAGCATTGACATATACCTGTGTTCACTGCTGCACACCTTGTACACCCAGGTTTGCCCAGTTGTAAAGAAACACTCATTTTCCCTGGGAGGTTTCTGCTCTCCTAACCCGCTTCACTCTGCAGAAAACAAAGTGTTTGTTTTATTTTTTTATTACAGATCCTGTGTGGGCACGGGGGGTCAGAGAGCGGTATCTTCAGAGGGTATAAGAATGAGTCTTTATGAGTCTTTGTAAACAACTGGGAAGTAGGTGGAGGCTGTAGGTGGAGGCTTTAGGTTTGCAGTGGATTCAGGCGCTGGAATCGCCCCTGGCTGGCAAACACGAAAATGTGTGTGTGTTTGATATTGTGCAGCTGTAGTCTGGGTAAAAAGTGCATACAGTACAAGCAGGGATGAGAAGGACTTGTTGGTAGGGGCGTGCGATCAGCAATCACCACAAACAAGCATCCGGCACAGCAATCAACATGATTTCTTAATGAGTTTCCTGCCATTTTGGATCTCTGTTTCCTGCACGTCATCAACTGAAATAATCAGTCTTTATCATTTTCAGCACTTTCAACCCTTTTATTCATTTGTAAAGCTTTAACAGCTCTCCAAAAGCTCGACTCATAAAGCACCTGTAGTCACTGAGATAATGAACCAGCAGTTAGCGCACAGACATTACACCTGCACCAGTCTTGTCACATACACTATACTATAATATGTAGCAAAGTGGAAGCGACTGGGAACAACTGCAACTCAGCCACAAAATAGTAGGCTATATAAAATCACAGAGCAGGATATGCGGATGCTGATTCACATAGTGCACAGACGTCACCAACTTTCTGCAGAGTTAATCACTACGGACTCCAAACCTCATGTGGCCTTCAGATTAGCTCAAGAGCAGCGCGCAGACAGCTTCATGAATGGGTTTCCACGGCCGAGCAGCTGCGTCAACGCTTTACATTACATAGTAGTGTCGGATACAGTGGTGTAAAGCACACCACCACTGGTCTCTAAAGCAGTGTAGACGTGTTCTCTGGACTCATCGTGCTTCTCTATCTGGCAATCTGATGGATGAGTCTTGGTTTGGCAGTGCTTGTCTGACTGCATTGTGCCAGTGCATTGTGGAGGGGGTATTATGGTGTGGAGGTGTTTTTCAGAAGTTGGGCTCAGTCACTTAGTTCCAGTTCCAAAGGAACTCTTAATGTTTCAGCACACCAAGATATTTTGGACAATTTCATGATCCCATCTTTGTGCGAATAGTTTGGGGATGTCCCCTTCGTGTTCCAGTATGACTGCACACCACTGCACAAAGCAAGGTCCGTAAAGACATGGATGAGCAGGTTTGGTGTAGAAGAACCGGACTTGCCTGCACAGAGTCCTGATCTCAACCCGACAGAACACCTTTGGGATGAAGTAAAGTGGAGACTGCAAGCCAGGTCTTCTTGTCAAACATCAGTGTCTGACCTCACAAATGTGTTTCTGGAGCAATCATAAAAAACTCCCATAAACACTCCTAAACCTTGTAGAAAGCTTTTCCAGAAGAGCTGAAGCTGTTATAGCTCCAAAGAGTGGACCGACATCATTATGGATTAAGAATGGGATGTCACACAAGCTCATTTCTGTGTGAAGGCAGACGAGGCAATTCATTTGGCAATATAGTGTACTTCTCTTCATGACATCTAATAAACTTCCATCAATAAACTTTGCACATTTCCTCAAAGCCAGAGAGAGCTGAAAGCAGAAATACAACTTTCAGGTTTCTTTTTTCCACAAGTAAGAAAACTTCATTCATTCAAAAGCTCACTGACATTTCCAACTATTAACTTAAAATCCTGAGCTGCATGCCATGTGGCTTATTTAATATTTGAAGAATTTAATCTTGCATAGTTCTTGGCCTTTTGTGAATTTCCCAAAAAAATTCTAGATATTCACTGGCTAAACATGAAACTGAAGAAAGGCACGTCCATAGATAAATGGAGACCACAGCAGGAGAAAGATCTCTGCCCAAACTTTCTACTTCATAAACTTCTGCACTCAGACACAAATCCACCCTCATAGGGTCACAATCTAACATCTCTGGATAGTCACATTAAGCAGTTCACTCGTTCATCTTTTTGAGGAAAATTGCTAAACTGAGAGGTGTTGTCACTAAAACGGCGCTGGAGATGGTTATTCATTCTTTTATTTCATCTTTTAATCGGCTTCAGACTGCTAAAAATCCTCCTTCGAGGCTTCTTAACTGAGGAGATCTCCCATTACTCCCATTCTATTTGCCCCTCATTGGCTCCAGAGTAAATTTAGAATAAATTTTAACATTTTAGCCTTTTAGAGCTGTGTATTGCAGACATATTCCACTTCTCGCTCTCTCTGGTCTTCAGGTCTGGTTCTTCCTCATACTCACATAAAGACTCATGGAGACTGTGCCTTCAAGTCGTAGCACTTTTCTGTAAAACATGCTATACACATAGGTTATTATTATAAATGAGAAAGTTGGGGTCGGGAACGGTATCTGGTAAATCTGCTCTTGTGGATGTTTTATTTTCACAGCAAAAAAGATTAGTTGTGGAAAGGCAGAAGTACTACATACTCTATACTAGGAGGCAACTCCTATGGCTACAGAAAGAAGTCAGAGCATGCAGAAATAATTTAGAAAAAGGACCCTACTTCTAAATTGATTCATGGCCTCAGTAAACATTCCCTTGATGAGTTAAAACCAAGATGTAAACCATAAAGCCGGGGAGCTGGGATCGGTCTTCCAAAGACTCCAAACCAGCCCACTGGATGGCTTTGGAACATAATGGGTATAGATTTTGGACTTTTAACTGTATTTTTATAAGACCACCCTTTGATTACTACATCAAAGTAATTAAACAGCTAAATGATAGAAAAGTTCCTGTTGCTTGACTTTTAACTATAGAAATTGTTGTTCTTGTTTAAAAACAAAAAACAACAACAGCAAAACTAAAATTAATACATCAATTTTTTAACTAATTAATGAAAACTTTAAGGTTGTAATAACAGGAGAGTGCGGGCAATAAGCTATAAGAACCTTTTCTGTAATTTTACATTCTGGCAGATTTTTCATTTTATCATCTTCATCAGCAGCATTTTTCTATCATGTTGAAAAACTGAGGTATGCTGTTGAAATTGCAGTTGCACTTCTCTTTCTTATATTAATTGGGATTGCAGTTACATTTCTTTACACTGACTGAAAGGGAAGTTCCTCTGTTTGCTTGAGATCAAAGTGGACTGCACATCGCCCACGATGTAAAATTGAGTTTGACATCTCTGATTTAGACCGTCCACTGCTAATTCCAAGTCTTAATTTCAACAATGTTCATTTGGCACATTACGGTCTCTGCTGGAACAATATAGCAACCAAAGTATGGTACATGTGGCAGTTTGTCTGTCCAGTTTAAAAAAAAAAAGTAGAAGTAAAAATGAAAAAGCAAAAATGTCTGAAAACAAGACTCCACAAACAAATTAGTGACACTGTGGTGGCTGTGTCTGTTTTAAACTGAGTCTAAGCCCAGCAAACATGTTTCACAGTGACTCTGCTTCTCTGTAGCGAGATGATAAAAAGCAGCCAGCTGATCCTCACACCCCCCAGTGATGCTGTTTATGTTGCATTTGTGAATATGAATATCCGTGTCACTTTATATTAACGTGTTTGGGAAGCAGCTATTCTTCTCCCATGCATTTACAAGTGTGCAAAGTCCTGAAGTATTTCTTCGTGTTATGTTTATGCATAGCTGATTTCTCTTTTCCTTCCTAATTCCTCTGGCACGCCCACACATCTGAAGCACGCATCGTGCCTAACTATCTTTGTGGCGACTTTCCCTCACTTAATCACTAATGTCTAATGGTAAAAATGTCAGGACGTCCAGTTTAGTTTAGAACTAAAAGTGGACCTCATTTAGATAGCTGGACACACACACACACACACACACACACACACACACACACACTGAGGAACGGGGAGGAATTAAGTCACAGAAAACACGACCCACTGCCCATCCTGGCTCATGCGAACATAAACAACAGCAAAAAATAACAAGAGCTGCTTGTCTGTCCGTCTGTGCCTCTGGCAAAAGTCTTGATCACAGCTCCGGCCATCTGCTGCGGGTGATGAGAGCCGACAACAGTCCGCTGCATGGAGAGTCAGGCTTTCCTCTGATCCCCGAGCCTCTTGTCTCTGCATCCCTTCTGCCTATCATCTGTCCACCTCCTGTCCAAACTCGCCGTCTCTGTGAAACACCGCAGACCATCCAAACAGAGGGAGAGGAAAATGAGGGTGTGCTGGTGAAACTATTATCATAGAGGATGAATACTAAATTTTCCAGTAGGGGAAACTGATCCAATGTTTTGGCCCAGATTTGCGTGACAGATGTCATTTTATGGGTATAAATTGTGTGGCTCTCTTTTTCCTCGACTGTAAGAAGGTTGCATGGCAGCACAGATCTTGCTCCTTTTAAGAGTCTGACATTTAGTGTTGTGGAAAGATGGCATTGCATGTAATGTTAGGTGTAACGTGTTACACCCAACACTGCTGAACGCCAACTGAGGCCTCAGTGCTCTTCCTCTTACCGTCTACAGTTTCAAAACTCTGAAAAATCCCATTTTGTTGGCTTCATCAGTTGAGCTTTAACTTGCTCAGTTACATAATATCAGCCTGAGAGAAACACATGTTCAACTATAAATTCTTCCTCTGCAGAGGAGAGAGTAAAAGCGAGAACAAATGGTAGATTTGATGTCAGTGGTACCTCTGAGCCCAGAAGAGCGCTTATTCAGAGCAGGGATGAGCTCACATTATCAGGGATAAGCTGCTCTAACAGCCCACCCAGCCAGCCTCCTGCGCTCCCGCATTGTTCCAGCACGCTCTGACTCACAAAAGGCAAAAATACATAGAAACCTCTCTGCTGCGGTGCCTCCTTGCTCCCTGTGACTCACAAAGCCGGACTACATTTAGCCCGCAACATCTGCCGCCTTCGCAGCCTTGGTGAGCTGGAGTGATGCAAAGCCGAAATGTTAAGGCAGAGCTAATAGGAGGGGCTGACAACTTGGCAGAAATTCAGACTTCAAGAAAAGCAGTGTGATTATGAAAAGACGCCTTTAAAATCACAGAATAGCAAAATTATAGCACCTATTTTTCTCTCATACTGTCACAGGGGTGGAGGCTCAAATTAATGAAGATAAAATTTTGAGTTTTGCCTTTGCTAGTCATAAGATCATCACATAATATACAGTTTTATCTGTGCTTAAGCTTGGTGAAATTGTTTACAGTATGACGGTGCTGATGACGAAAGAATGAATCATCATTGCTGGTCTTTGGCGTGGCTGTCCTCAGCAAACGTAGCAGAGCAGCTCTGCATGATGTTTATAAGGCTCTACTTTACAGGGAGTGCAGAATTATTAGGCAAATGAGTATTTTGTCCACATCATCCTCTTCATGCATGTTGTCTTACTCCAAGCTGTATAGGCTCGAAAGCCTA
>NW_005187737.1:334673-351922 GCF_000239375.1 Pundamilia nyererei | reverse complement strand
TAATGAGTTTTTTGGGTTCATTGAGAACATGGTTGTTGTTCAATAATAAAATTATTCCTCAAAAATACAACTTGCCTAATAATTCTGCACTCCCTGTAAACCTGACAGTTACCTCTGCTGCCCTGTTACATTTAAACACAACGCTACAGAACAGTTTAACACCACCTTTAAGTTTAAAACACTGAAGTTACTGGGGACTATGAAACTACATTCTCGGGTTCCAGTTCAACATTTCTTGACAACCTCTTGAGTTTTGAACATGTACAAAGTACTCAGGATTCTGTGCAGAAAGTATAAGTACTACCCATGATTCAGTAGCTTATTGAACCACATTCACATAAATTTGTATATGTTTATGTGGGACTCTAGATATGACCCTCTAATCCTTTGAGAAAAGTCAAGTCGTGTCCCCAGTCCCGATCAGCGTTTCAGAATCAGTTTACAACAAGTCCAGGAGGAGTTGTTTTCATGTTTAATTTTTGACTTTTGAATTTGTATCAAGTCCAGTTTTAAAGTTTGCAGTTCTGCTTTGGTGATGTTTATCACACGTCTTGAGAGACAATCTCAGCAAGTCGAAATCCAGTCTTCTGGCTCTCTGACTGAGGCTCCGCTGCCAATGTAAACACAGTCCTCAGAGTGTAAAATCCTTTGTAAATCTAGTTGCTGTGAGTGAAGCTGAATTCTCCACTCCACCGCTCTCCTTCTTGATATACTTACCACCGATAAGCAGCAGACATAAAGATGGAAACACAGCCAGGCGAAGCCTTCTTATGACGCAACGCGTCAACGAGCATTTGTATCGTAAACATTTTAATTCTGTTTCTTTCAAAGCTTTTACTTTTTCATACAATGACTACATCCACCCTGTGGCTACTACCAGAGTTTGTTCCTCTGTTGCTTTGCTCTTTGGATACGACTTGAGTTACACAGTTGCAATACTTGAGAGCTGAAAATGCACTTCAAACTTGATGATGATTAGGTGCCTGACATTTTAGACCCAATCACAGGGCAATCAAGGCAAAGCACTTGAGCTAAGCTATGACAATTCAGTGCCTGCAATTTACCCAGAATTCCACTTGTGCACTTTCAGATGAATAATTCCATAAACTGCTCCACTGAACAGCATGTGTGCAGCTCATAAATACGTGTTCGTCCCATCAAGGAAATCCAGCTCAGTGGTGGATTTGAATTCAATGCTTGAATTTTCCTCAGTTTGTCTTCATGTTTGTTGCTCTGCTGGCGTTTGAGGTCTAATTTTGGTTTTGTGTCACGAGGGAAATTGTTTTTTTTGTGTGTGTGTGTTTGATAGGCTCTTGTGTGCACTTGTAAAATCCCATTTAGACATTAACAACAACATTTAATGGGCTTGAGTGCATGATGCACAGCACACAGCTGTATTTGTTACTGTGGGGTTAAATGTGATCTTGTGAGTATATGAAGCCTGGTCGCTCTAATGACGGCACTTTTTATCTCCCGCTCTATTACTCTCTCTGACACTCCTATTTACTGTTTGTAGATGCATCAAGGGTGTACGCTGGCTCTTTGCTCGCGTTCATATAGAGCAGGATGGACAGACACATCAACCATCCACCCCACAGTACAGCTCTGGTCAATTATTAATGAATGTAACACTCTGTAGGCATTTCAAATGTCGTTCTCTCTATGTATCCATCTCGTATTTGTCATGTTGAAGAACAGAGTAGGCTGTTTTACATGCATATTGCATACATGTATACAGCTGTGCTAACTCATATTTTGTAGCTGTGCTTAGCATGGTTTAATTAGTTTACAGTGTACATCTTATTAGTCCTGCTACATGTTATGGCCCTAAGGTTTCTTGAGTAGTGCTCTGTGTGTTGAGTTGCAGGAGTTTTCCATGTGGAGATTGCAGGAAAGGCAGAAATCTTGGCCAGTGTTCAGCAGGACTATTTAAATCCTGCCTTCCATGATTGGAGCCCTACTGCTGTCCTACTTTCCTCCTGTGACAGCCATGTCTTGGCACCACATTTGGTTGTTTTTATTTGCACACACCATAAACTTGACTACCCATCCACGCACTGTTTCACACCACCGATATAGACTTACACACATATATTACACACACCATTATTCACTCACCCATCCAAATCACTGAATTCAGGTGTTCAGATCGCTTCCATGGTCTCAGGTGGACAGAATTAAACACCTAGGCATGCAGACTGCTTCTTTTGGTATTCAGCTGCTTAATTCCAGATGAAAGCAATTTGTGTATCTGGATACAATATATCTGGTTTATTGTTGGGTGTAATAAATCTTGTTAATCCTTTCTTGGTTAATGGGGTAACTACTCGATGTTCCAGCCTTTGAACCGGTCATATGCTCTGGGCTTTCATCCATACAGTGTTGAGTATATGCATTCAAGCTGACAAGTAATGACATCAAGCGCACGATGAAGGACATGCGGATGTTGGTTGAAAAGCCCAGTGTGGGTCGGTTTACTCTTAACCTCCAATAGTTACCATCTTGGCTACACAGTGCTCAGCTAGCAGTAACTTTAAGCTAGTAGTTGGAAGATACATTGCTGGTCTCCATGACAATACCAACATAGCTGACAAATTAATAATACAGCTATATACCTATATAGCTTGAATAGACTTGTAAATATAAACCTTATTTGTGTTGTTTGGTGTTTAACTTTATTGAATTGTCTTAATTTGTGTAGTAACTTAGTACCTCTGTGGTAACTCACTGATCTCATTGAGGTCAACACCCACACTGACATGTTGACAATCCTGTCTATACAAGCATTTCCTTTACATAATGTATGATATGAAGGTGCACTAACACGGGTTTATTCATTACTATTGAGAAAATGTGAAATAAAAATCCTGCCAGTCACTCTGTGAGGCTGATCTTTCATAATGTAGAAGAGAGCAAAGGCTGAGTCTTTGTCAGTTTCCTGAATTGACATTCATAGCCTTAAGCAGTAATCGGTGGGGGTGTAATTTGGTGGGCTTCTATTATTCGGCACACTAATTCACCTCCACATTTGCAGTGAGCAGTTGGCACTGATTTGAAAGTGTGTGTGTGTGTGTGTGTGTGTGTGCAGGTGCAGGTGCAGGTGCATTTCACATATGCTGTGAAGGCAGTGGCTGTACTAAGGCTAGGCTAATTACAGGCAGGTGCATTTGATTGTGCCCCCACTCTAGTCCATTTACGTCGTGCACTGCTGTCACATTCTCCTGTGGCTCTGAGCAGGTATCTTGTGCCGCCCAAATTTAAAATGCCTGACACTCAGGTCCATAATTTGTTAGACAAAGGAATTGGGGGGGGGGGTGGCTCCCTGTTAAATCCAGAATTGAATTTAAAATCCTGCTCCTCACATACAAGCTCCTGAATCATAGCCCATCTTATCATAAAGACCTCATAGTACAGTATCACTCTGTTTATACACTTGCCTGCAATTAATCATTATTCATCTCTGGTTCTCTTCCACAGTGTGTCTTTGTCCTGTATACTGTACTCACACGCCCAACAGATGGCTAGTCCTCACCGAACCTGGTTGTGCTGGAGGTTTTTTCCTGTTAAAAAGGACTTTTTCCTTCCCACTGTCGCCAAAGTGCTTGTTCATAGGGGGTCATATCATTGTTGGATTTTTCTCTGGATGTATTATTGTAGGGTCTACCTTAAAATATAAAGCATCTTGGGGCGACTGTTGTTGTGTTCTGTATAAATAAAACTGAATTGAATTGAATATTTTACAAGTCCTTTCTAAATGTTGACAATACGCTTACACATTTAAGAAATATAATTTCTTAATTATAAGGATTTTTGTAATTTTCATTCAATAAATCATTAAGTTGACATTTTAATGGATGACTAACCTGACCCGAGTCTACACCCCTACAAAGTTTTATCAGGATTACTTCAAAACGTTTCGAGCTACCATGTTTACAGGCTGACACGCTACCAAAAACACGACCTCCTTGGCAGAGGTAATGAAACAATCCGCCAAATACATTAGGGTACATTCTCAATTAATAGAGTCATTTATATAAGCTGAAGTGAATTTCACGCATCAGAGACCCCAGCTGCTCAGGCATAAATACATCTGACACATAAAGAGAGCGGAGCATTTGTTAAACAGCTGTTTACAGCTGTTATAGGCCCTCGCTGCACATCCTCTGACAATAAGTTTGCTTTAGAAAAAAGTAGATGGAGTGGTGAAGGAAATATATTTCTCCTGTGGTCATTTCATTCTATGTTATTATTATTACAGTTAGCATAATTACTGTAATTATGCGCATGGTTGGAGGCCAGGTTATGGCAGGTTATGATAGAGAAACAAACAGAAGGGCTGCCGCCGTGTTAGAGAAAAAAACGAGAGAAGCGACGAGACTCCGGAGGGCCACCTCTTAGCAGCCAAAGCCATGGCAACAGCAGGCCATAATGACAGGCCGGCGGAGTGGGACACAGCACGGTGATTGCTTCAATCGCAGTCATATCAAACACACGCCGCTCTGCATTTTGTTTTTGTCCTTCTGAGAAGCAATTTGTTCATTCATTTAGGCGGGCGTGCTAAATGGAGGTAATTTCCAAAGACTGATTGCAGCCTGAAAAGTCTGGTTTCAGTCTTCAGGGAAATAGAAACCGTTTAGTATCTGAATCTTAATTGAGCGACTGTCACCGTGTGTTGTTTCACCGCTGATGAAGAGTGTGTGTGTGTGTTGCTGTGATATCCAGAATAATTCAAGTGTCCGCATATCTGAATAAATCTCACCGAAAAAGCGGCAGAGTCAAAAGACACTCACTCGCAGGTGAATTGAAATCGTTCAAACTTTATTCATCCTGCTCATCAACCATCATTACAAAGCTTTGGGGCCCCTAGCTCTGATTGTCTTCTGAGCTGTATCACCCACCCAACATTATCCAAATATTCACAGAATTACAAAAAAAAAACAAAACTCCCTCATTCTTCTCAGTTCACAGATAACCCCCTCCCAAAACATAATGTGCACATCAAAGAGGACAGTGGGCAACAATGCAGTTCATGTTTACTTCCCTGTGACACATAAAAGCTCAGCAGGTACACACAAAAAAATTGCTCTGATCCCACAAGGCTTTCATGTTCCAGTTTTTTTGTTTTTTTTAAAGCAGCTTCACATTTCTCCCTCACAAGAAAAGAGGGGCCAGCTAATGTGGAGATGATGAGGTTTTTTTGTTTTGTTTTTTAGCGTACCATTTTCACAGCCCCTCTGGCATAACCCAAGAAAGAATAGCCGACACTTTAGACATGACAGCAGGACTATTAGTGAAACACTCTGACACGAAGCAGAACAGCCGAGCAAACGTCTTGTACAATCAAAAGAGCGCTTACAGCCACTCAGAGCTGGCTCACAAATGAACGGTCGACAGGAAACACGTTCTTCATCTGAATCACAGTCAGATATAGAAATCTGAAGAAGAGCGTTTGCAGATGCCCGCGTTTAATTTTTTATTTAACGGATGCAAACATACGTTGAAAGTTCACGTAAAAGGAAAAAAACTACATTCGACTATCAGAAACCTCTGTAGAGACCCAAAGTGTCCAAAATTGCAGAAATATGTATAAATGTATAGTTTCACTGAAAAAAAATGAGGATAATTACTTTTTTTTATTCCAAACTGTTAGTCGGTCTTTATCAGTTAGATCAAATCTAACACCGGGTTTATCGTCCTTTTTGCAAAGCATGAAAAACAAACATGGTTCAGTTCAATAAATAAATAAATAAATAAAACAATTTTCATTCATTTTTTTGGTCTATATTTAAAATTAATGCAAATACTTTTGATAATGTATCATTTGTTTAATATTAGCAGATTCACAGGTGCTTTAAGCAATTTCGGAGTTGCATTCACAGTCATGGTTTTTGTTTGTTTGGGGGAAAATGATGAAAGTCAGCATCAGCTGCCAGCTCCTTTACAGCCGTGGATCTCAGAGTGGGATCTGAGGACGTCTCAGAGGTCCGGAGTAACAACATCTTAGCAAGTAAGGAATTGCTAAGTAGATAAATTTATCCTATTAGCTATATATTGTCCTTTATTTTGGACCAGTAGAAACTCCAAGAGTCAAAGTGGTCTTGTTAATGCAAAGCTGGATTTATTAGCCAACTATTGAGTTAGTGAACACATGCGTGAGTCAGTCAGCTTTTCATCTAATGCTTAATCCAAATTAGCTAACCCGGTGTTAGGATTGGAGGTGGATGTTTGGAAAATATTCTCCTCTGTAAGGAGTCCCAGGACCCAAAGATTTTGAGAAGCCATGCTTTGGTAAAGGATAAGGCTGCTGATACTCCGTATGTTACTGAAAAAGCCAACAACACATTGCTCTTACGACATATAATCAATCAAGTTTGATGTCTCCAGTGCCTTTGTTGTCCAAAAATATCTGAAACACACTCACTGAGTCAAACTGTACTACTGTACAGTACTGTGCAAATGTTTGGAGCCAATCCACATCTGTTTTCCTTCCTATAGCTTTAAAATGATACAAGAGCAATAGTTCTCCAGGCTTTCTGAGGTTCTTTCAAAGCTTTTCTTTGGACAATTGCTGCTTTTCAGTCCTGTGCTTGTAGCTGGTCAGTTTTAATGGATTGTGTCTGAACAAATTGAGAACCAAAGGGGTGTCAGGCCAAAAACAGCTATCTACAACAGATTAACAGTATCTGAAGATCATGTCCTTAAGAAACAGGAAAGAATCCAGCAAAGACCTGACACAGGACCTGAGAGATGGTTCTGGACCTTCAGCTCATGCATCTGATGTTCACTGAAGCTTCATCAGAAATGGTCTCAGTGGAAAGATGGTTGAGGTGTGCCAAACTACACAAGACTGAAAATCAGTGGCAGCAGTTCTGGTGTCTGTAAAACACGGTGAAGGCTCTTTCATGGTTGGGAGCTGCATTACAGCCAGCGAATGTTTTGAATGTCCTTCAAGAAGCCTGGAAAACTATTCCTGAAGACTACTTAAAACAATAACAAGAAAGCTGCCTAAGAGAGTTCAGACTGTGCTGAAGAATAAAGGTGGTCCTACCAACACCGACTTTCAAGCTCATTACAATTGTACGTGCTGCATTACCATGTTTGTATACATATGTTTCAATAAATCGTCGTACCTATTTCCCATTTTTCTAACAACATATAAAGAAATAAAGGGTGACTCTAGACTTTTGCTCAGTACTGAGCCTTCTTTAGGGAGTTGTGGTGTGCTTTCACAGCAGGAAGTTGGCAGACCAATTTACATATTGCTGGTTTTGGTCTTTTCATGGGAGCAAGAAAATACAAAACCACAGCCTTCTTCATGTTTGCCCATGTTTTACAGTGCATGTAACCTGAAAAGGTTTTTACACATATCTGAAGACATTTCACATGTCTAATAAATAAAAACTATCATGCATTGCACACATTCAGATTCTCACAGCTACTTCATAGAACCGTGCATCCTCTCCTCGCGTCTGTTGCCTGATGGCTTCATTGCTTTTTATTTCTGAGCAGCAGCTGTGTGTGTCTATTTTATTATTATTGTTACCTGTGGTTTGACACACTCAAACCACAAACACGTAGTGTGGTTAAGTACTTAGCTCTGCTGAATGGGAGATTAATTCTGAAGCCACTAAAGTAGGTTCGATGTGCAGTTTGTTGTAGTTTTGCATTATGTATAACATGTACAGAATTAATATTTTAAACCGTTTCCACATGCCTTGTTCCATCTCTGCTGCCTGAAGTGGTAAGCCGTGCACACCACGAACCACCAAATCGATGGAAAAGCAGTTTTCATCCAGTGATTCATGAAAAATACCAGTTAAAATACAGTAATGGGGCTCTTTAAGTCCCGATCATAAATAATACATAGTTTAATAAATCTTGCAGGCCAAAGAAAAAAAAACCCAAAAAAACCCCTGACATGAGCCGGGAGACATTTCTTGGCTCAAACACATACTCTCACACAACTATATTGTTCCTTCGCTTCCTCAGCAGCACCCTACTGATCACCAGAGTAATAAAAGAACATAAATGACACATTAAATATGAGCAGAAAGCATTAAAAATGGATCACAGCCGAGATAAATGAAGACTCTTTAAGACCCCAGTCGGCCCAGCTGCCTTAAGAGGTTTTAAGGATCGTGCATTAACGCTCTCCCTTTGTCTTTCTGTGCTTCAGGGTTCGGATTGAGCAGCTTTCACCTGGTTGAACATGTCCTTAATGACAACGTACAGCCGTGTAACCCTAGAACCCGGGCCATAGGCGGCCTGTGAGAGGAGATGATTAAATATTCAAGCGCCACGATCCACAGGCTTCAAGTCTTTGTCCCATCAAGGAGTTTGATGTTTTTATTTGTGCCAGTGTGTGTAATTATTGTATATGCGGCACAGGGTTGCTGGTAGGTTATTAAATCCATGCCTTTCATATTCAGGGCGAAGGGCCTGGAGATCTTATTGCAATAACGCCCAAGCTTTAAAGTAAATCCCCACATCCAGAAGCATCACCTTAACAGAGTCTCCACAAGGTGAGGTGTGATCTTGTCTGGCTGTTCGATGAAGTACCAGGGGTTGGAGAAAAAAAGATGTTAGTGCTTCTTGGTGGATGGAGAGCCTGCCCAGAGGGCAACAGCAGTATTGACAGGGTGGTGAAGGCAGAGAAGGACCTTAGAAGGAAGAAAGGGAGGTCAAAAAGCTGACGAGACACAGGCTTCGTACATGTGCTCAGTCTCTGTGGGACTTGTATGGCCAAATTGAGTATCCAGCAGTTTTTAGGCTTACCCTCAGGATAAGGTCTCCATCTCTCTGGCCTTTTTATCCCCCCGTCCCTTCACTGATTTCAACTCTAGAGTCAGTAAGAAAAAAAAGGCCAAAGAAGGAAGAGTTGTTTTGTGCTGTCACGTTAATGGTTGTGAGTTGATCTCAGTGTCTGTCTGGCCTCTTAGGAGGCTCTTCGGAGGCCTGACAGCCGATCCCTTTATGTCATTATGTCTCCTCAAGGACTTTAAGTGGCATATGTTAGGAAAGAGAGAGAGCGAATGAGAGCTTGAGAAACGGAGAACAAACACAAGTAACATGATACTATCCCAGTGTGATACACACAAAGCACACTCTGTGCTGCACAATAGACCTGATATCGCCACTTCTCTATTGACTCCCAGTCGCATGAAACAGATTTCCTTCAAAGAACCACTTTCATCCGAAACCCTCTCATATCCACTGCAGTCAGGGCTGCAGAGGCGTACAGCTGGGTTAAACTTCCCTCCCAGTGTTCCTCCAGCTTTTGTGCCTTCCCACCCTGATAAGGTCTGATGGATCGGAAAGGAGAAAGATTAAAATTCAAGTCCAAGTATGTCCAATCCCCTTTTTCCTAATTTATTTTTATGTCAAACCAAACACACATAGAAGGAAGAGGGGATACTCTAATTCAAGATAAACCCAGACATTTCTCAAGGATAGCCTTATTCCCCCAAAAACCCCAGACCAGCCAACAATCGTAGTCTCATGGGTCACGATGAGTTAAACAATGCAGTTTGTTGGGCACTCGGATAATTTTCAAGTCTATGAGGAGTTTTCCAGCCTATGAGGACTGAGTTTGTGAGGGTTTTGCCCCTTGCTTATTTGTCCGACCTCGAGTTCCTGCAGCAGTCTTTGAGTTGATTCCAGTTCCTGAGGCAGGGGTTGCAGCAGCAGGCACTGGTGGCTGGCTGCGGTGGGCTGGATGTCTAAGCAGGGTTGTGCGTACAGGCTGCTGGAAGGAGTGTGACTGCTGCTGAGGCCGAGCCTGAGAGGTCAGACGGTACCGCAGTAACTGGGAACGTAGGAGCATCTTTGTGTACTGGACTTCCGGCATGATGAGCCTCAGGCAGAGCTCCTGGTCCTGGCTCGAGAAGCTTTGGGTAATATTTACAGGGAGGTCATAACCGACTATGTCGACTTTGCCGCTAGGCTGCCAGGGGCGGAGCTCCTTGTTTTTGATTTCAGCAGCTGAACGAACAAGTGGCATGCCTTCACCGAAACACCTTTTCATCAGCTTCTCCTGGGCCTCACGAAGGAGGCGCACCTCCCTCGCCACACAGGCTGGACCCACAGCAGCGATTTGACGCCACAGTGAGGCATTAAAGTGATCATAGAGCTGGGCATCTAAGGAATTCCAGGCACGGATCTTTTTGCGAAGATCATCAGTCAGGCCCTGCTTGGAACTTGGCGTCCGCATGTTGAGCTTAACATACAAAATGTCATCCAGATCCCAGGAAAGGAGGTGTCGAAGTAGAACCAGAGATTCATCAAAGTACTCAGAGATCATCACCAGGGAGAACACTCGCTCCACCTGTGCTACAAAAGCTTTTGCATAAGAGACATCTTTCGCTGGGCGATCTTTGTCTCCGCCCAAGTCGTAGGTCAAGGTGTTACGTGCATACATGGAGTAGTTCTCCTCTGGTTTGTAGTAGCGCCAGGGTTCATCTAAGAAAGCTTCCAGTGAACCATTAGGGACCCTCTTGAAACTCTGACAGTACTGGTTATAGTAACTGAACAAGGACTCAAACATGGAGCCAGGCTCTCTCAGGATCGTGACGTATATCGTATCATTTGGCATCAGTCGTTTCAGCTCAGCCTTATTGAAGCGCATGTGGTTGGTGACAATGTTTGGCGGTAGCGTGTGCTGATGCACAGAGTGAGTTGTGAAGGATCGCGGGTAGCAGAACTGGTGACCGCAGGCCTGTATGGGTAACGCCACCGTCAGGTTGTTGCGCTCTGCAAAGCGGAAGAGCAGATTCTGCATGGTGCTGCTGGCTGTTTTGTGGGTTTTCAGGAAAACCACGTTACTGTGCTTAGGCTTCAGGCCGGAGTATGGGTGAGAGTGCAGGGCTGGACAACCGAGGTGGAAGGCATCCATGGTCCTGGTGGCAAAAAACAACAACAGTTTACTTAAAGCTGCATTAGCTTAAACAGCACAAAGAGCAGCTGTTCTGGATAAAATAGTGACATTAGAGACAAAGCTGCACACAGATAATGGAAGAAACTAATGTGTTGTACAGAACAGAAGCAACACAACGGGAAGGCAAAAATAGTAACCATAAATGGGACTGAAGGGAAAGGTAGAAAGATATAGCCGTGAGAGGAGAGGAGGCCAGAAATGCAATATATGATATAATATACAGTGTGTCTGTTTTTATTGTATAGTGGACTGACATTCAGGGAACACACAGATGATAGTACGAATTATTACTTTTCAAAGTGTCATGTACATTAAGTTTTTATTGGCAGAATTATTCATGAACTTTATCAAAAGATCTTGGTGGCAAATGTTTATCATTTTTTAATGAAGACGTTCATACTATATACATACAGTTAGGTCCATATATATTTGGACAAGGACACAAGTTTAGTTTTTTTTTTGCGGTCAAACTCTTTTTAAAGGGACCAAAAATAATTGGACAATTAACTCAAAGGCTGTTTCATCAGTAGCTGTGGGCAGTTCCTTTGTTATGTCATAACCTTTTTTTAGCAGATAAAAGACCTGGACTTTATTTAAGGTGTGGTTCTTGCATTTGGAAGATTTTGCTGTGAACAGACAACATGCAGTCAAAGGAGCTCTCCATGCAGGTGAAACAAGCTATCCTTAAACTGTTAAAGCAGAAAAAAGCCTTTCCGAAGAAGTGCTACGATATTAGGAGTGGCAAAGTCTACAGTTTGGTCCATCCAAAGAAAGAAAGAAAGAAAGAAAGAAAGAAAGCACTGGTGAACTCAGCGATGCAAAAAGACCTGGACGTCCATGAAGACAGCTTTGGTGGATGATCGTAGAATCATTTGCATGGTGAAGAGAAACAGCTTCACAACAGCCAACCAAGTGAACAACACTGCGTGAAAGACTGCATGAAAGTAAATACAGAGGGTTCAATGCAAGTCACTCATAAGCCCCAAGAATAGAAAGGCTAGATTGGACTTTGCTTAAAAAAATATCTAAGAAAGCCAGCACAGTTCTGGAAAAAATATTCTTTGGACAGATGAAACCAAGATCAACATCTATCAGAATGATGCCAAGAAAAAAGTATGGAGAAGGCGTCGAACGGCTCATGATCCAAAGCATAGCACATCATCTACAAAACATGGCAGAGGGACTATGATGGCTTGGGCCAGTGGCACTGGGCACTAGTGTTTATTGATGATGTGGATGAAGTGGAATAGTCTTGAATGGCCAAGTCAGTTACCTGATCTTAACCCAGCTGAGCATGCATTTCACTGTTGAAGACTAAACTTCGGTCAGAAGGGTCCACAAGCAAACAGCAACTGAAAGACTGCTCTGCAGTAAAGGCCGGGCAGAGCATTAAAAAGGAGGAAACCTGCTGATGTTCAAACCTTCAGACTGTCCTTGCCATCAAAGGGTTTTCAACCAGGTATTAGAAATGAACATCTTATTTTCAGTTATTTAATTTGTCCAATTACTTTTGACCCACTGATATGAAGAGATTATGTTAAAAGAAATGCTTTAGATCCTCACATTTTTATGCAATTGTTCAACCCACTAAATTAAAGTTGAAATTATGCACTTCAACTTCTGGGATGTGGTGGAAAACAGCTGACATGTGCAGTTAATGCATTTGCTGTAAGCACTGCAGGATACCAGTTCTAAATTCTCCTAAAATCTGAGGTGTTTGGTACATATCACTGAATAAAGTAATATAAAGAATGCAGTGCTCACTGCAGAGTGAATGATAAGAGGTGGGATGTGGAAACAAGAGCGTTCAGTGAAGTGAGACGATAAAGACGTTGAGAATAGGAAGTTGAAGAGAGCAAAATGCTGGGCTGTCAAAAGTCTACAGCACTCTACTTTTATAATTGGTCCCTCGACCAGCATGGCGGCGCTTAGGCGCTCAAGGTTTCTATGCTTGACTTTAATAATAAGCCCCTCTCTATTAATTTGCCTATGAGGCAAAAGTGTGGCACAACGACTGTCAGGATTTTTCACTGTAACAAGGACCATATGGATTTATAGAAGAATAACGGATATTTAATGTGTTTTCATATCGTGGGTCACTCACCAGGTCAAGTGACCCCCATGGTGCAGCAGAAGACTGATGGTACTGATGGCAATGATGACCAGGAATATCTTCTTCTTCCACATCTGTGGGAAGCAGAGGGAAAAAGAGACAGCGAGTGAGAACTTAAGCAAAAACAGAGAGCAGGAGGGTGGCGGGAACGAGATCAGATGGAGGTGTAAGGAGAAAGCAAATATGAGCATCAGGTTCGAGGGAGAGCGACGGAGAAAATGGGCAACGCGAATTTGGGGGACAAGAAAAGAAGAGAAGGTTAAGAGACTGAAATGATGAAAGGAAGCAGTAATGAAAAGTGAAAGGAGAGAAAGGAAAGGGAATCGAGAAAGCGAATAAGAGCAAGAGACGGACACGATGCAGGATGATTTATTCAATAACTGCTGGGATCCATTAGCAGTAGAGGGGGATGCGTCTTGGCTTTTGTCACTCACTAATAACACAGTGAATGATACCTTCATTACCTTCCACAGCTGTAACAGTCACATTTACTGACACCCTGGGCAAATGGCCTCGTACATTAGGTCTTGTTAGAAATGACATGCGCACGTGTGGAAAGCAAAAAAACAAAAGCAGCACATCAACACATCAACCTCATCACGAGATCGCTCTATAGCAGAAACTCCTCGTGACACTCGACCCGTGCCGCTGAAAAGCTACGACGGGCAGTGGAACCCGGGAGGGAGTCCAAGCCTCTCTCGACAGCGTCTCACTTGCATAACAATAGCTGACGTCTCTCTCCTTGATTACACTGTGATGTTACGATCTGCATGGATGCCAGCAGAGGAGACGCGAGCTCGCATTACTCCCAGCAGCTGGATTTTACGCTGCATATGCCGTTTGTGAAGGAGCACAAATGCATCAGTTTGAAGCACCCATGGTCCCAGTGGGGGAAACTACTGACCGTGGCAGAGCTGCTGCCACCCACTCAAACAAACATGATCGTTAGTCTTTTGCCGTACAGATGCAGATGTTGTATGCAGGAGTGAAATAATCAATACATTTCGACAAACATTGTTTTATTCGATTTAAATGGTGGCTTAATGTCTTTTTTTAATAGATCAGTTAAAGATTATCTCAATAAAATGTACTGCCCCCTAAAAAAGCATTTTTTTCACTAAACAAGAACTCACGTTTTAAATTCAGAAGCAAGCACATACTCAATAAAGCTGTCAAATAACGCATTTCAGGAAAAAGACAAGAAAAAAAACACAGCTATAGAGCACAGAGTCAGGCTTTTGTTCAAAACCCACAGCTCATGAATAAAAACAAGATTTGGGGGGGATCTTTGTGCAGAGGAAGCACAATTGTTGGAGAACAGTAAGTCACGAATCCAAAGTCAAATCTCCAAATGTACCCAATAAGTAATTAAGCTTTCAGTGAAGAAGTAACAGCTGACCTCATGTTGATTTGTAGAAGATTAAGAGAGAATGAGCCGAGTGTATACCGACATTCACTCCTGTTGTTTTTTTCCTCCCAGCTTTAAAAGCCTTGAACAGCTGTTGGCTGCAGGAATGTGCGTAAACACACGTGTGTGGGCACACAAATGCACAAAGCCGTAAGCCTGCTCTGATACCAAACAGGCAGCCGTGCTCTCACACTAATTGACACAGATTGTGCAGACGCACAGTTTGATTTGTTGATTTGTGCCCTCTGCTCTCCTGATGACACAACCATCTGACCACAACTAGATCTATTCTTATTCATTTATGTTTTTATTGCTCATTCATAACCCCAAATTTCAGTTCCATCTCCTGCATTTCTTATGTGGCAGAGCTGCCAGTTTGGTTCAAATAATAGTCCACAGAGCTGACTTTCTGTACACGGTAGACTCCGTCTCAGCAACGTGACATTAAGACGGTAAACTTCCATATCCACAGATATCAAAACTTGGTAAGTAGAATCAAACAATACAGTTATTTTACATCGTTTAACAGGATAATTAGTTAATATAAACTGTAAACTGCTTGTTAATGCAAACATCTAATCAGCCAATCACACGGCAGTTCTCTCTGGGTGTCCCGTTGATGTTAGACATCAGAGAAAGACGGCTTTGCGCTGATATGAATCCCGCAGTAATGCTAATAACCACTTGTTAAAACAAAGGCGTGCAGATAAGACTGGCCCGGGGAAACTCCTCTCAGCTAGGAACAGGAAATGGAGGCTTCAGTTTGCCCACACTCACCAGAATTGGACAATATAAGAAAATGATGAGTCTCAATTTCTGCTGCAACAATCAGATGCTAAGAATTTGATGTAAATAATAGGAGACCATGGATTCATCCTGCTTTGAATCAAAGATTTAGGTTAGTGGTGGTGGTGTGTGGGATGCTTTCCTTCCACATTTAGTATCATCTGAGCATCATTTACCTGTGTGTTTGTTAAGTGTTGCAGATTTCATGATGAAAACCAGGGTTTAACCCAAAAATGTTTCCCCATGGTCAAGCTTATGCTAGTTGAGTTCAAATGTGAGCAAAAGTCTTCCTTTCATCGGTCGATATTTCGTTTCCTCCACTGGATTTGAATTCAATAAAGACTTTGCTTTCAGTCTATTTCTCCGTTTTAATCAGACCTCATCAACAAATGATGCTGACATCTTAATTTTCTAGTGGAAAGAATCTATTCGACCAATCATCATCATCCCGAGGTTCCCCGTGTTTATTAGAATGGGTTCTAAGCACTTTAATGTGCCTAGATGCTGCAGTGTAAAATCCGAAGGTGATAGCACGTTATCCAAGAGGTATGAGAACAATGAATGAATTTCTTAGATCCACAAGTGGTTTCTCTGTGCAGCGCTTATCATTCCCCAGCTATGTGTTCTTTGATTTACAGCAAAAGTTGTTCTCTCCTCCACTGGAAAGAAGAACTGTCAAGACTTCACCTGAGCACAGACTGTCTGAAAACTACTCATCGCACTTAGTGTGGAAGTGGGTTCTTTTCTTCTCTTTAATAAATAAAACACAGTCTCTGTGGATGGAGATACTCATGTTTTCCTTCGGTACTTTGGGACTAACTGTCACTCACTCTTGGACCCACAGAAGATGACACATGCCTCTGTGGAAAATGTTTCACTTTAGCAACTGATTTCTCAGATCCCTTTGCATTTTTCTCAACAAACAAAGAAGCTCCTAAACCTGTGTTCAGGCACACAAATATTAGAGTTGGGGTGAATGCACAAAAAACACAGTCTTTTTGTTTTTAATGAGGTTTTCCAGTATGAGTGGAAAAGCTGTGGGACTCCATGAACTGCATTGCTACTGAAACAGAGAATAAAAATGGCTGCATTCAGCATTTGCAGATGAACCCGAGTGATGTCTGCTAAAAAAGCTAAAGTGGGAACGAGGGTAAATGTTTAAATATGGCTTCAATGGGAATTTTAAACACGGCAAAAGCTACTTCAACTCACTTCATTAGGTACATCTGTTCAACTTCTCTTTAATACAAATATATAATCAGCCAGATACATAGTAAAACCCAATGCATTTATGTATAGACATGTAGACAGGTACTCAGAACTTGCTGCTGTAAACCCACGTCCATCAGGCCTCAACATACCGTGGTTTTAACGGGTACCTTCATGGGAGAATGGCTGCTTTAAGCTGATAGAAAGGCGACAGAGTTACAACCATGTATGCAGAAGAGCATCTTTGAATGCACAACATGGTGAGCAGCCAATCAGCTCACCCTTTCCCATGCTAGGAACCGCAGTGTGTAGACATGTCTGCACTTCAGTGTAATAGGTGTAAAAGATAAAGGTTGAGTTGATGGATTGGGACAGTGCCTCTACATGCCTTTGGTTGCTACTGCCGCTAATGAGCTAATCCAACGTAAAGAAAATGCAGCATGATTATTCCATGGTTTGATTTCTGGATGGTTTATATGGCTCCATTTCATGCAGTCAAACAACAACAGCTACATCTGCATGAAGCAGAGCGAGACAGACTTTTCATCACCATCCTAAGAAATGTTACCTTTTCCAGGCTGATTAATTACATTTAGTTACCTCGGGTTCTTCACCTAAAGGGTAGATCTCATTTGCATAAGAAAATGTCAGCGTAATACCTGTTTTGAACGAAGCACGTAAACACAGACCGATCCATCGTGGTTCGGTGAGCAATGACATCAAGGCCAAAGCTGATGCAAGGCCGTGATAAGACACAAGGAAGCAGTAAGAAGTAAGAAGAGCAGGTTTGTAGCCCTGTG
>NW_005187737.1:316058-334653 GCF_000239375.1 Pundamilia nyererei | reverse complement strand
GTGTGTGTGTGTGTGTGTGTGTGTGTGTGTGTGTGTGTGTGTGTGTGTGTGTGTGTGTGTGTGCGTGTGTGTGTGTGTGTGTGAGGGGGATGGAGGAAGATCATGTGTCACAGTGAGTTAATAAGAAAGGGATTTAAGTGGCTTTCAGCAGGCAGACTCGACCTCTTCCCCCTCATCCACCCTCAGCCGCTGCCACCCCCTCCTCCCTTCACCTCGTAATCATCTTCCTCCTCTTTATCCTCCTTCGGCACAAACACTCTGGCCTCTTTAATTAAAAATGTCTGATTAGGTTTCTCTAACGATCGCTGCAGATACAAAAGCAGCGAGTGAGAGGACACCCAATCCTGTCAGTGGTAGTAGTACGGCTTGTTTTGTGAATAAAATGAAGGCATCAGCTTGTTGCTCATTACCCCGGACTTGGCGGCTTTGCTCGTTCCTAAAACCTCATGTCCTTTGTTGTTCAGTGTTTTTAAGTTTCATTCTGGTATCTCTAATTTAATTTAGTCCAAAAAAAAAAAGCTGCAACTAACTTAGCTACTGATGAACTGATAACACTTTTGTTCTCAGTAAATGCATCTACCACAGACACATGGATCATATCTGTGATACACATGGCTGGATTCTGTTTGACTGTTCATTTAAAAGTCAAAGAAAGCCGCTGATGTTGAGGATGACGCTAAGGTGGAATTTTACTGAAACATATCACCACACCTCACATACCTACAATAGAGTGCTTTTGTCTTTGTAAAAAGCACATATTTGTTAGAGACTCATATTTCTCTGCAGACACAGTTTATGTAACGTGCTGGTAAATCACAATAACGCTTTGTTCTCGTTCCCTCTTTACTAAAACATTAGATGTAGTAGGGTTCTCACATTTGGCCTGTTAAATACATACACATATTAGTTTGTAATGAAGCTCTAATAACAATAGTTTTAAATCATCTAGCAAGCGATGAGGCGACAACTGTGCTTATTCGTGTCTTTTTTAATTTATCTGCTCCCAAACTTTGTGCCATCAGTGCAGTACTCATTTTATTGTGAATCTATGCTACGTTTCTGCATTACTGCTTTTGTTGTCTGCTCTAAGCTTGACCCTCAGACAGGCAGAGGTAACTAAAAAGTCGGAGTACAGTGGATTAGTGGCCTTTTACCCCCTAAACTGTTTCCGCTTTTATGACTGTAGCGTAATACATGTTGCGTCAACTGCCTCACCTCAGTGTGTGCTGTAGAAAGGATGAAATAGCATGTGTAAATATGCAAAGTGCCAGAAACAACTACCTCCCGCTGCAAACACAACGGCACCACTTTCCGAGCAAACGAGCATGCTAACACAAAACTAGCAACGAAATACTTCCATGTTCAAAGTGATGCCAACCCAAACCAGGCTAACCGGCACTGGATATGTTTTTCTTTCCGGCTGCGACAGTTTGCAAACACAATTCAATCTGAGATGGAGAAAAGTCAGAAAACAGCATCTCTTTTAAATTTTCCCAGCAGGTTTTTCAAATTCTGTCCTCCAGTCTCTACTATCTTTCGGAGAGTGTACCTCTGTTCTCCCAGAGGTCTTCTTTTTACATCTCCACTGCTGTTATGTGAAAACACAATATCTCCAAAATGTCAATACTTCATGAATCAGTGAAAAAAAAAAAAGCGAAACACTCTTAAAAAGTTATATTTCCTTTGGCTCTGTGCAAACCAGGGGTGAGCGTTGGAGTAGCCCGGCTCTGCAGAAATCCAGCAGTGACACAAGAGAATTACGATTAGAAGACACATAATACATGCGGTGAGAGAGAGAACCTAACACACACAGTAACACTCAACAGCCACTGCTTGATACAGAAGCAGAGGAAAAAACTATCAAACTAACACGCGCATTTTAACAGCTGTTCACTGCAGACCTTTGCCACACACAGAAATGCAAAGCTGACTTCTACCTAATGAGCGTGTATAAGTAGCTTCCTCGCTGCAGGGCAACAGCAGCTGCTCCACTCTATAATCGTGTCATCTATACTGATGCCACATTATGATCTCTGACCATAAAGGGACTTTTACAACACTTAGATGCTCTTTAATGCTTCAAAGAAATAAAAGTCACACGCATCATTCCAGACTTTGACTCCACCGCATGTACAGTATATCTTGTATTTTTATCACACTGTGTTTGCTTGTGGCTTCCTGCTGATCGATTAACTCCAAACAGTCTATCTCATTAAAGAAAGCCATTACATGTAAGTACACAAACACATTAAAGGTAACATGCCAGAGTTCAACCTGGCATAATTGTTGTCAGACAGGACAGTGTAACACAGTCTTAACCAGTCACCAGGACCTCATTAGGTACATTTTACTCGTACTGGGTTGGACGAGCTTTTTCCTTCAAAGCTGCTTTAATTTATTGTCTCACCTTCAACAAGGTCCTGGAAACAATTTTGGTCCATATTGATTGGTGATCTGGTGACTGTGGAGGCCATCTGAGGACAGTGAACTCGTCATGTTATGTTCAAGAAACCAGCTTGATTTCTTGAATAAGAATATCTTTAAAAAGAGGTCCAAAATATGCGAAGACAAATATACACCATTACACCAACACCAGCTTAATATGTTGGTAGAAAGCTCCCTTATTATATACACAGTCTGTCTGAAACTGAGATTCACTGAAATGCTTTTCTTCAGTGCAGCTATCACAGCATTTAAAGGCTCACAACTGGACCTAATCATTAACTAGCCTAAACATGAAGACACAGAAATGCAGAAGACAGAGTAAAGGCTATTTTATTTTAGCCCAGGTTTAGTTTAGATTGTATGCATACCTTATTTAATCTGACATTACTGTACCTGTGATTATTTATTCAAGTTTTCACTCTTTGAACGTGATTTCAATAAGGCAGGTAAAAACTATGACAGGGTTTACTGTCACTAAACTATCAACACTATTGCAGTTTCTCAAATGGAAACTGATGAGTATTTTACTTTGGAAAAACTGTGTTTTTACACTTCTTGTGTTGTGTAGAAAAATCCCAGCAGATCAGCAGGTTGTGAAACAGACAGCCTGTGTGACAACAACCATGACACGTTCACATACAGTTCTTCCTCATTCAGATGCTCAGGTTGGACGTTGGAGTATAATTTAGGACATATTTCTGTTCTTACATACAATGACTTTCTGTCATGAGATTGACAGTTTGGTTATTCGCACCAAAAAGCAGTTGGACAGGTGTAACTAGTAAAGTACGCAACGACACGGAGAGACATCCATAGGCACCCTTTCAGTCTGTCAACAGTATAAGATGAGATGCTACACACTATATTTCCTTTGAATCTAACATGAGTCAAACACACACCCACAGCCAGTCATGTGGCCACAGATCCATCAATACTCAGACAAACCTCCACATCAGTGCTGGTACGGGTGGGGAAGAAGTCAAAAGTGGAAGCAAAGAAATTGCAGGATTTTAATTTTTTTTCTAGAAAGCCTCATCTTTTTAAACAGTTGTAACGTGTCCCTGTGTATAATCTGTGAGTCTCTGAGCTTCTGAACTAATTACACTGGCAGTAAAAGACATACTAGCTGGAAAGCTCATATCTAATGTGGTCGTCTGTGGCTGTTGTTCAGAGATGCTCTTCTAAATATCGAACAAGTTCTGTTCGATATTTATTCTGATCTGTTAACTCAAATTATCTTGAACATGAAATGTTTTCTCTTCTTTGCTTTGTTTAATCCGTAACTTTGTAGCACTCAGGTGTCACAGTGCAAACACGTGCATTTCACCCACATTTGTGACTAAAAGTAGACCTGCAGTAGGAGAGGCGGAGCTGTTACCGAGACACGGAGCTCAGGTGGAGCGAAAGAAAACGTCCAAACCAGCAGCGCTTCTTACAGTGATCACCATTAAAGCCGTTACTGAGATACAGCCGGCTCTGTAGCTGCTCCATCCACCACCGTCTGTTTCACACAGAGAAAATCTGCTGCAGTTCAAACAAAATATGAACTGCTAACTTTGTTTATTACAATGTTAAAATCCTGACAGCAGCCGTCTCACTTTATATGGCAGCAATACCTGCAGCAAGCAGGGGTGAGTATAAAGGTGGGCATGGGGTGTGCTGGGCCGTGTTTATTTCAAGGCTTTTACTAACATTATTTTTGCACATTTAGATCAGTATAAATAAATATTCTGTTAATTAAATGGTATTAAAATTTAAAAATAAATAAATACACTTTTTTACAGGACCATAAAACTGTGACTCTGCCACTGACCTGGGGTTATTAAAGTAAACACTGAATAATTATTAAGATTAATTATTAGCATCAACACAATCAGGACCTTTGAAGCAACTTCTCTTGCTGTAGAAAACTAATGGAAGGCCATATCTCAGCTCGAAGGTTGCTATGAGAACCTTTGAATGTTTCAAAAATACCTTCCTCAGCGTGAACATGCAGACACACACAGATTTTACCTAGTAAAATATGCGGTGACATGAAGAGACCGGTTTGAGACAGCTGCAGCCTTAGCTAAAAGCAATCTGAGCATTCCCCTCTGACCTCTGACATTAACAAGGCATTTTTTTCTCCTTTTCATACCATTCACTGTGCACTATAGAGATGACTGTGTGGAAAAATACCAGCAGGTTTTGAAACACTCACGTCAACACGCCACGTATACATGCAATATATCACCTTTCTTCCTCACTTTGATGATCAGTTTGATCTAAAACATACCATAACAAAGGACAACAAAGGACAACAAAGCACAGCTTGCACCGGCGGGTGTGACGCTGCTTTTTGTGGGAATTTAACGGCCCCATAAAGAAGTGGTCTGTGCGCATGTCAGTGACTATGTATCAACATGCCATCCCAGTTCTTTCTGAAACACACACCGCATGCACACCAGGCAATGATGTTGGCATTGGGAAACCAAGTGCAAAGCACCAGTTTCCCATATGACACTGTAAATACATGAGCAGACCTGAGGTTACGTTTGCATCACTCGTGCCCTTCATCAGCTATGTGGAAAATTCTGAGGTGCAAGCAAGCCAGTGATGCTGGTGCAAGATCCACGTGTTCCTCAAGCTTCATTCACATTAGTAACGAGAGCTGCGGTGGCCATAACGGCAAGCCCGGGTGAAAGGGTCACTTTATTAAAATAAAGTGATAAAGTGCCAGCTGCTGAATAACGCTCTGGGACAGTAAGGCAGTCTGGGAACTTTTATCACAGTGTGTGCTCACGAAGGTCAAGAAAATCATCACATCACACATTTATTGAACTTAAACAGGGAATAAATAAAAGAAAAATGAGGTGGAGTTAGTGGGAGAAGACAGAGATTTCTCTGGTTCGGACTTAAGCTCAGAGCAGGGTGGTGTTTTTGCCCACCCACTTCCACCTGATTTGTGGGTAACGAATGGAGAAAAGCAAAAAAAAGAAACAAAACTCTCGGGCAGCTGTGGACCAGCGGCTCTCTTTTTGTCATCCGGGCTTGAGTCGAATTAATCTGTGCGCGAGTTTGAGGGAAAACATTCAAACTCCACATAGAAAGGCTGAGATCAGGGCTTAATATCAAATTAGATTAATTGCACAGCCTAGAAAAACATGCTTTTCAATCAGAACCTCTGTAATATACACATGACTGCATACCAACAGAGTATGTCTTAAACCTCCTGCGGGGGCAATCGAGCTGTAAAATCTGGATACTGGATCCTTTCCAGGTCGAGGGCACCCGGCCCTTCGATCTGACCTCCCAACACAGTCCAGCATTTTTCTGCCCTGCAGGGATCAATAAATATCTCATCTGATTATTGTTTTTGTTTACAAGGTGCAGTGACTTAGGTTTGACTTTGCAAATTGTGAGACGTTGTGGGGTGCCCTTGTTGGAAAAGAGAGAATCAATAGCTGGACGAGCGGCGGTGGAGTCGAAGATGTGCTGGTAACAGCTGCATCCTGATGCCGGCATGTGTCTTAATATCTGTAGCTGCTTAATGGCAAAGACTTTATTTTGTTCGCGACTGAAGGGATTTACTCGAGAGCAAGGCAGCTAAATGCTAAGACTGTTGTTTAAAGTTGTTTAAGCGTGCCATTCGAAGCTACTGTATTAATCAAGTTCTGAGAAATCCTCAGGGGGCTTCGGGACAGTCTAAGAAATCACTCATTTTCCAGGAAGGCTGTTTTCTAATGTCTGATCCCTTATCTCTGAAATCCTCTAAAAAATCAATCTGGGATATGACGCTTGGAAGTTATTTTCTACAGATGTACCTCCTCGCCCGCGTCTCCGCTGCTTTACCCTTTCACTTAATGCCTCTGAGTGAAGTAAAGATCCTCCAAGAGCAGAGATATTTTTAAACCCATTTCATACTTAGGCTAGACGGCTGCTTTAAGGCAATATTGGGAAGTCATGCACTCCAGCAGCAGCAAGATAAAGGTGCCTTTTTGATCTATTGGTGTACAACCAGTGACGGGAGTGTGAGTCTTGAGCTCAGTCATTTATAGTTATTTTTTCTCTTGTAGAAATGAAAAATAAATGAGATATATGCGTGTAATAGTTTCATCATTTCTGTAAATTTCACCTCACAGTGCATTCACACTTGTGTCGATTACGCCCTTTTCCTGCAACTTTTTTAATTTCTGTCTTACCAGCACTGACATCGATCTATCATCTATCTGTGTAGGGCCATGGAAAAAGCTCATTTCTTTGGTATGGTATGAATTTTAAAAACCTACGTCACCTTGTTCGGGAGTTACTGCATTCGCACTCCGCCCACATGCCCAGCGGGGTGACGACAATATCTCATTAGCCTTTTACAGCTGAGGAATAAAAATGTAGGGAAATATCCTTAGCTTTATAATCTGTTCGTTTCTTTAGTTTTATTACAACTTGCCTGATGAGGCATTCAAAGACATGTTTACTGAGACTGTGGACATCTACAATACCATGATACACTATGAGTCAACTGCTTTCAAAGAGCTGTTTTTATCGTAATCACTGCTCTAATTTTCCTAAAAAAGCATCTGACACATTCCCTGCACACAGTAATAATTAAAAAGACTAAAACTAACAATGAAGCGGATAAAACCAAAGCAGAACTGACCATTTTCAAACAATAAAAAAAGAAAATCCACTCTGGAAACAAACTGAAACAGAAAAGAGAAAACGTTCAGAGGAAATAAAAATAATTGGAAAATACAAAAGTATAATCACACTGTCAAGTATTCATTACACTTCTTTACACAAACACTGATTGTACCTGGGTTCAGTGTCTTGCCACAGGGATGAACCCCCCACACCTCCTCAGCCACAGCTGCTCCATTATCATTTATATCAGAATGTGTGCACGTCCTCAGAGGATGCTGTTTTGCTTTGTGTTATGCAGATGGGTTTAAGGCATGGCTGTCAAACATAAGGCCTGGGGGCCAGAATCGGCCAAGCAAAGACTCCAATCTGGCCCACAGGACGTCTGTGGGAAATGTAAAGGAGGGCTAAAATTTTGGACTTTTAACTGCATTTTCACAAGTTTTACAGCTTTTCTTACTAATAACGACCACTTCCATGGGCATTCACACTGTGCCAGTATAAATAAGTAATAAATCAATCATTAAATGAAGGAAAAGGTTCAGATTTTTACAGTGGATCCACATCACTGTCATCACTGCAAAAACAACACACATCATGGTGAGCCTTCCAAACCTGCTCTGGTCTTTAAAGTACGTGCATTTCCATGCATATTTTAACATGCACGCTGCAGATTAGTAGTCAAATTAGAGGGAAATTAGAGGAAATTAAAAAAGATGCAAAAATCAAGCCTCCGGGCGACTCTCCAGGTCTTCAGGTCTTACTACTTTTTAGTCCTTTGTCTTTTGACCAATATCATACATTAGTGTGTTTTGATTCATCACTGCAGAGGTGAACCAGTCAAACCAGTAGACTCACGTCATGTGCTTTTGCAAGCTTTGCCTCCATTGATGGAAAAGTTCACAGTAGCTGCCGCCTGATATGAATTCTGGTAAAAAGGTCAGATTTGTTGTTATTTACGAGATAAGCTGTATTAAGCCTGCTTGGAGGGCGGGGCTCAGCGCGAGCAGTCAATAAACACGGCGCTGAATCAAACACTTCTTATTTTGTTGGGGTGTGTTGGGGGTGGGGACGACGACCCGAAGAGGATCACAGCTTCTGCCTGCGCCCGTGCAAAGACTATTTCTCTCATCGCTCTCTCCCCACAGTCTCTTCCCTCCCATTCTCATTACTTTAATCTCCACTGCACCTCACTGACCCACGCCTCCTCCTCCACCTCTCCTCTGGGCTTTTCCTCTCCCCATCTCTCCATCTCCCAACCCTTTATCTCTTCCCCGTATCCCTACAGTGCTTTATCGCCACGCGCCCCACCCTGTTTCTGGAACTGCTAGAGATGGCTGGAAACAGAGTGGATGTCTATACTTTAACATGTATGTTAATACGTGTGTGTGTTTGAGTGGGTGTGAGAGCACGCAGCTGTGTTTGTGCCTGCCCGTCTGTGTGTGAGTGCTTGTGCATGACTGCGCTTAAGAGCGTGTGCGGATCATTACTTGTCTGCAGGGTAGACTCCCCGTGGACCCACACATTCAGGCTTTATCTTACCCCAAATGACCCCCCAGAGAGAGTGATGAGAGAGCAGCAGGGAAAAAAGGGGAAAACAGGGAGCGAGGGGGGGATATGGGGTTAGTGAGGGAGAGAGGGGATGTGGGGTGAAAATGGGGAGGAGAGGCAGAACAGAGGCAGCAAGGGAGAGAGATGAGATTTGATAAAAGACAACCAGAGAACATGTCAGGAGAAAATGAAAGAGGCCTGAGACCAAATGAGCGGGTAGAATCAACATCGGGCCTTGTACTTGTGTGCTTATCGATGAAAAGCCTTTTAGATCATTTGTTGCTAACAAAAGCCTTAAGCCAAATCCAGGGAACGAACACGAGAGAAACAGAACATCAGCAACACAATGTTCCCTTCAGCAAAGTCAAATGACAGGCACATCTTCTGGTTTTTCATCTGCTTGAATAGACACTGTCTACGGGCTAATCCATACACTGAAATGTGGCGTCTTTTGGCTCAACAGCAGTTTTGTGATAACGTCTGAATTACAGCGTCAAAGGTTGAAGAAAGCTCGTCAATGCTGCAAAAGAACAGGAGCGGCGAGTGGTGCGTTTTTTTAACACCACTGAAGCGTCGAGTACGTTTTATCAGAGGTGCTTTCAGAAGGCTGAGAAACCTTTCTCCTCCATCCACACCTTTAACACATCAAACACGCCGGGATGTTGAAAAACCAATAATGCCAGATTTTGCAGCTTTCTGCACGATGGCCAGCTTTTTCCCTCTGCATCTGAGGGAGCAGCTTCCACTGGTATCACACGACACATCACAGCATGGTGTAACACTCTGACCTCTTCTTCAAGCTCAAATAAATTCAAACTTTCATAAAATGTATTTTATCTTTAAAAATGTGCTTCAAATTCGACTTCTTTTGTCTGTATTGGCAACATTTAGGAAACGATGCTGGTATATGGGGATTGGGAATATCGCATTCTAGTTTGCATCCAAATGCAAATGTCACATTTGGTCTGCTCCTCACTTCCACTTTCCCACGCTGTAAAACTCAATGCTGACATCACTGCTGTACTCCAATCATCTTTCCTCCTTAAACCAATCACCCGGCACTCTGCGTACTTTAAATCACTCCGCTCTGCTGTCACTAATAATATACCATATTGTGTGTGTATAACCTCTTTTTAAGTTTTGTGGATATTATACATGGTTATGCTGAGGATATGTCGGCCAATTTCCACTGGAAATGCCTTTTGGTTAAACTGTCAGCAAGGAATTCGCACTGCTACGTTTTTATATAGCTTTAATGCACATAAAAAACAGCTGCTTGTTTAAGTGAAAATACACTGATGGGGTTTTTTTGCACTAATAAAGTTGTGGAGTTGTAAAGTATTTTGTCTAGTGTCAATTATATCATCAGTTATATCGTTATCGCAAATTATATATCGTGATAAATATTTTTGGTCATATCGCCCTGCTCTAGCTGTCACTGTCCATTGCAAACTCCTTCATGCAACCCACTTCCACCCCATCTCCACCCGAACCAAGTCACTTCATCCAACCCTGCATCTTATCTTCACCACCTGCATCTAGACTCCGGGAAGTTTTGCCGTAATTCCTATCACTGCTGGAATTTTCATTCTGCTGGTGAAATCCCAGTGATGAGCCATCAGAGTCTAATAGCATAATAGAATTCTGTATATCAATAAATTATGTTCAGTTCCTTCTAATGGTCTCTCCTTATCGCATTCCTTGTTGGCAAATAGGCCAGGTATGTGAAGAAGTCAAGCATCAGTTATGCTGTTCATGTTAGCATCTTAACAGGACTTGACACTCCCTCTGTAATTGTTCTGTGTCACCGACAGACTGATTGCCCGCTGCTGTCTATGCGGCTCTGGATTTGATCCACATGCTGGCCTTTTTACTAATTACCTAAAGGCCACCCCATCTGTCTGTCCACTTCAGGAGCATTTGCAACTCACTGATAAAAGCCGACGAGCTTTTTGAACAAGTGTGTACATATTCCTCTGCGGCACAGAGGAGTCTTTAATGTTCCTTCTGTCTCCTATTGTGACAGCGTCTCAACTTAATTGCAGCGTGCAGGCAGCGCTTTTGGTTTTCCGCTCTGGTGCTGGCACCGTCAAAGCTCTTCAGTTTGAGGGATCTGGTAAAGGTTTTTCTGCTGGAAATATATCGTAATTATGAGAGAAACTGGTGTGTTTTAGATTCACAAATCTTGCTTGTTTGTCACACTGATGAAGTGGGGCTTTCTCTTTCATCTTTGCCAAGTGGAGAAACGGAAACAAAGCGGCACGCTGCAGCAGAATAAACTGTCATCCAGTAAACCAAGAATATAAAATAGGGCTCATGTCCAAACAAACCTGCTGGATCACTCTGCTCCCTCACTAGTAATTGGTGCCGGGCTTAAGCACAGAGCAGCGGCACAGAGGGCTTTATGTAAATCCAACAACTGCAGTTTTGTAGCAGCAGCAAAACAACGTGCGCTAGCAAAGCACACGTGAACTCCTCAGGTAGGGCCAGCCTAGCCAACAGGAAGCTGCGGCCTCATCCTGTGAAGATGCTTTCTGGCTTTCGCCTCAGAACATCAAATTAATTTGGCAAAGTAGAAGGCTGTGTCTTATGTAAATGAACAGCTGAGTTGAAAAAGGCGCATTGAATTCCTTGAGCAGAATATGAATGCAGAAAGACGAGGGAGCGATACTTTGAGTGTTTTCCCCTGACACACACACACACACAAAAATGCATCACGCCCCATCAGAGTGAACTGCAGGCATGTACGCAAACACTTTTTGCTCACCCAGACAAAAAAACAGCAACCTTTTGAGCTCTCGTGCTCCAAATTGCTTTTTTATTTTTCAGTAGGAAGCAGACTGTAGTGAGGAGGTCTGCTAAAATCAGTAGAAATGTCTTTATTGTTCATTCCCGCCCAAGGCCCGGTCTTCTCTGTTGTTTGTTAGGTGACTCAAAGGTACTTTCACATGAAATGGATTTTCTTTTACAGAAAAAAAGTCTTTTCACCATTTCTACATCAAAGTAGAAATAGTGCTTTTAAGCCATGCAAGGAGAATCTTAACTGCCGGACATTCGTGAAACTTTATGCAGGTGTTTAGATGACTTTCTGTCATTCACTAAGTTTGGATGGATTTTAATTTCTTTGCAAGATTTATAATCAGTTTTCCACGTTATTATCTTATCACGTTTATACCACTAAATATCACTGCTTATCTTACAGTATTGGTTAATCTTTAATCAAACCTCGATCACCTACTAGGTCTTAAGTCAAATTTGTCTCATGGCAAAGGTCAAATTAATGATTTTATAAGCAATCGTGGTGAGATACCGTATCATCAACATGGTCTTTTTTTTTAAATGCCTCTTTTGACCCAGACATACATTAACTGTGTACCTAGATATGAGAAATCATGTAGAGTTAGAAGTTGACGATGTTTATTTACTGTGTCACATCAGTTAGCTCTGACTGAATCCAGCTTCAAGATGCAGTGAAAACGCCTGAAATATGTACTTGTTGTTTTCATAATGAAGAAACCCTAAAAAGTTGCAGCAAACAAGAAAAAATAATTGTTATTGGCACTGGCTCCCAGCTGAATCAGACTTTTTGCTGCCCTCATGTCCACAAATGAATGAATGTCAGTAAGTTTGCGAGACTATTTTCAGTCTTCACAGTCTGAAATCTCATCATACAGGAGCACTTTTTTTCTACTGCTGAGTTAATGAGTGACTATTCCTGACAAAGTACTATAGTTTATAAAATAAGCAGCAATGCAATTAGGCGAGCTATAATGACATCAATCATTATTATCATTAAACGTGCTGCTGGTAACTTAGCAGATCTGTTGGTTTGGGGAATTGTACATGTATTTAGCACGTCCCACCCAATATTTCATGCGGTCAGTGAAAAAATGTAAGCGTGTAAGCCACAGTGCCAGATTTTAAAAGTTTAAGTAGCGCTTGTATCACAACCCATAGATAAGAATTGCTGCCTTTGGACAATTTTCTACTTTAGTGTCAGCTTTGTGGTAAAACATAAGCACTCAAAGAAAGAGCCTGTGTGTGTGTGATAAAAAAAAAAAAGCCCAGAAGCGATCACAGCTAACGCAATGATTGCAACAAAATCTGTCATTAAGCTGTCTGTCTGACATAATGGCCGTTCATGAAACAGAGCAATCCACCTTAAAAGTTTCCAGAAGCCTTTCAGTAAATCCCCCCTATATTTGATTCAGTCTGACATTAGTTTATGTTGTTACTTGACTAATGTGTGGAAACTTGCCACCATAACTGTGGTTACACAACTACAGAAAAATGTAAGTAAGTGTAAAGACAAAGATAGGAAGTTAAATGACAGGAAATGCCCAAGGAAAGGTAATTACCAAAACAAAACAAGAAGCCAAAAACTCAGAAAAAGTAAAGAAAAAGTTGTGGAAACAGAAGAACGGAACAAAATAAATACAAGGAAGGAAATCAGTGAAACAGACCTGGAGAGAAACTCAAATATTAATCGACACCCAACAGAAAGCCACATGCATTATTATATGTGTATAGAAAGTTACTCTTTATGATTCTGTATGAAGGCTTTTGCTAAACCTTATGTATATATCAATACAATAAACATAGTTTTAAGACGTTTTACAATTTTTGTACTATAATCAGAAATAAGATGGACTAATATTGTCATGAGGGGGTCTTTATTAAGAACCTGAAACTGTGTAGCTGCTGCAGTGTCTCTTTGGCCAGCACCACTGTGGTTTTCCTGGTGTCTCGTGTTCATGTGAAGCAGAGAGAGCTTACCGGCAATGACTGAAACTCACAGTGTGGTGTTCACAGTGGTCTCTTCACGTATGTGCACGCCATGAAGTTGAACGTCTTTTAATTTAAATTTTTTTCTTGTTTACTTCAAGGAAAATGATCTCTCTGTAAACACACTGCTGATGAAACAAAAAAAGTTTTGATGTTTCCTGTTTAAAGCGTAGCAACACAAACTGTGTGTAACACCTCCCACATCTATGCTACTGACGATCAGCCACTGATGTTACTTCTCTGTAGATTAACATCTTTATGAGTTGTGAGCGACATTGTTTTCACATGTAATCACAAAAAAACAGCTGAGCTTCAGTTTCATACTTTTAAATAAATCCAGTGTTTAGGTTACTTGTGTCAGACCTCGCATATCTTTCTCTTGTAAGAAAATAAAATCAGAAAAAAAAAAAAAGTTTAAGTAGCGCTGATCAAATAATGAGCTCACTGTTTGTTGAGGTGCTTTGTCTACAAAACTGTACTAACTGCACAGCAGAACGATTAAAAACAAGAGCAACATTACACAGACCAGCTCCGGTCTTGTAATTGGATACCATTACCCCATAAGCTGAACCCTCACCCCTGCATAACACAGGCTAATGAGCCAATAATCCAACATTCAAGCAGAAAAAGGAAAGATCAGTGCATACTAGATCTACATTATGTTGTTATTGTAGTGAAAATCCCTGCATGCAATTAAAAGACGTCGGAGAAGGCGCCATCCTTATTCATACCCAATTATAACCAGGTCAAACGGCCTTAATTGGGTGTCTAGCTTGTTGATTATTTGTGAAGAAGAGAGCACAGTTTATCATACTGATAGAAAAGAGGTCTCTGGTTAATTTTGGTTGTGTCTGCGGTGATAATTGAGAAATTAAAAAGCAAATAAACCATGATATTACCGTCAGTGTTGCGGGATTACTTGTGGAATAATTAGTGAGAGGAACGGACAGAAAGGATGTCCAGTTCTGATAAAACCTGGCAAACAGAAGCTCATCACCAAGGACTGATGAGGAAGGTTAATCCAAGGCAAAGACAGAATGAGAGACATTCAACAACATGTTATTTTTCATATAAAAGTGGTAAAAACTACATCTGTGGCTCATATGTAATCTGGCATTTATGTGAAACCCCGCCTAATGCACATTTTTTGACGTGCATGCTAGAATGAGAGGCAGCAGGTATCCTGTCAGATCTGGACTAAATGTCAAATCATCACAGTAACTGTAGCAAATATAATGATTACTATGGTTACGAAGCTAACAATGAGTCTAGTACAGACAGCTCTGTTTTTAAAAAAAAGTACTTAAAGAAAAAAATTGCCATCAGCACTGGAATTATAATGCTTCATTGCGTGTGCTACACAGTCGTTTACAACCCATTTTCTATAATAGTTTGGACGCTGTGTAAAAATGGAAATTAAAAAAACAGAAAACAATGATTTGCAAATCTCTTTTGTTCACCACCGAACATATGAAACACAATAAACTGAGAAAACGCACCACCTAAGGAAAACCTTTAGCTAATTTTGAATGTGATGGCAGCAACACGTTTACCACTGCGTAGCATCCCCCTCCTCTTTTTTTAAAAAAAGGTCTTGATGACACTGAATCCATTGTTTCCCAAACGCATTTAAAATTTTGATTGGTCTGACCACTGAACAGTTTTGCACTTTGTTTCCATACATTTTAAAGGATTTTTTGCTCAGAAAAGACACAAGTGTTTCTGCCCGTATGATGTCTCTCTACATGATCCAGCTGTTTAAGTTTCTTTGAACTTTCTTGACCTGTTGCTGCCGTCAAAAATGAGCTCATATTTTGTGTGAAATGGAAAAATGTCTAAGTTCAAACATTTGACGTGTTTTCTGTGTTCTGCTGTGAGGTTTGCACATCAGTGCATTCTGTTTTTATTTACACTTTACTGATGTTTTATTGATGAAAATACATTGAGTCACATTTTATATTTAACACATTTTTAGAAACTTGATTCAAACTAGGAGTACAGTAGAGATAACTGATGTGTGCATAATAATGTAATAGAGGTCTAAATGGTAAATGGCCTTTATTTGTATGGTGGTTTACTAGTCCCTAAGGACCCCAAAGCGCTTTACACATTCAGTCATCCACACATTCACACACTGGTGATGGCAAGCTACATTGTAGCCACAGTCACCCTGGGGCGCACTGACAGGATAGATGTAAACAGGATAGATGTAAACAGGATAGATGTAAACAGGATAGATGTAAACAGGATGGAAAGTCTTCTATGGAGCAGTTCTTCCAACTCTATGAGGCATCATATCGCTTAGGAAAGTATAAATGTATTTAATTCCTTTTTTCCAAATGACTAAAGGTGGTTCACATTCAACATTATTGTAAAGGATCAAAATTAGCAGAGCAGAAGAATTTTTATACCACACATTCTGTCGTCGAAGTCTGACATCTGCCTGACACACAACTTAACTCAACACCGCCCTGTCTGTGTGATACAAGCAACTTCTGCTTGGAGCCACTACCCTGAAGCAGAGATAAGGAGCAGGTTACACAGGTAAACCTCTTCACCTGCTTACTTTCAAACTGAGTGTTCTCAGACCCAGGATTTTTACGTTCTGGAAATCTAATCCTTTTTTGGTTTGGAGAAATTACTTACATTTGATCTGCGTGGGTCCTCTACAGAAACTCCAGCTTACTCCAGCAGTCCAAGTACATGCGCCTAGTATGGTTCGACTAACAGGGGAATCTAAAATGCTCATGGGTGTGAATGTGAGTGCGAATGGTTGTGTGTCACTCTGTGTCAAAGGAGCTCTGTGGTTAGCCCTGAGACATCCTGTACATTGCCTCTTGCCCTATGACAGCTGGGATAGGCTGCACCAACCCAACCCCTCAACCAGAAACAGAAGAAAATGGATCGATGGATAGATTTACATTAAAATATGATTTACTATTATATCCTTTGAAATGTAGCATTTGTTTTTGTTAAGCATTGTTTTTTAAAATTCTTTAATATTCTTCTGATGCTTTGTATAAGCTCCTTTATCTTCTTAAATCTAATTTTAACTTTTGCAGACTCCTTCTTTTTATTGTCTTTAGCTGTGTTAACTCCCCACCTGTTAACTCTCACCCTTATAGGTCACATATATATTGTCTCCGTCTTCCTTTATGTTGTAATCTGCATGTGTCCTCATAGAGGAGTATACCCTATATTGGTACTCTTTGTTTTTTCTTACTCTGGATTCCTTGTGCTGAAGTTTTTGTATTTGTTGATTTTTCCCTCTGTTTATCGCTCGACTTTGTAGTTTATAAGTTATCGCCATTAAAAAAGTCATTAATGTTTCATTCCTGTGCCCTGCGTCCTGCATTTGGTTATGCAAATTAACCCACCCAATTTAATAGTTCCTTCTGGAGCCTCGTAACACTTTCACATCACAGTTTTTGCATATGAAGCAAACCCTGCCCGACAATGATAAACAAACAAACTTTGACGTGAAAAATTGCAAAAAGTGCAATAACTCATTTCTGATCACTTGCTGCTGGATCATAACATGTGCCCATAATGGGCAGCGTGCCACGGAGGTGCTCTGCTGTGATTTTGACTGATGACCTATTGTTGTCATTTACACTCTTATTTCTGCACTTCTGACTAATTGCCGGACCAACAATAGGGAGTCTTATTCTACTCTCAGCTCCAACTGTCACCTCCAGACTGGAGTAAAGCAGCATCGGAATGATGAATTCCAAATTTTGAATTCTGCACAGAGTGTCAGTCCAGCTTCGCACGGGGCAGTGCCTGCAGATAACCGGCCGCTCTGAACCGAGAGCTGCTGTTTGAATAATTAACCACAATGGAACAATAAACAGGCTGTTCCCACAAGCTTTCCTTATTCTGAAAATGTCAAAAGCAGATGGCACGCCGCCTGCGGCAAAAATTTGGTGTGGAGAGAAGCAGGAATGTACCGTAGAGGGGGGGAAAGAAGCGAGGCAACACAATAAAAAAAAAAACCCTTCTTATTTTTTTTGAACAGAGGGGGAAGAACAACTGACCCAGGCTTCTTAGCTAATACTGATATAGAAATGCAAGTGTCCTTTGTCATACCGTGCCGAGGTGAGTCTTTTTATTAGTGCATCGCCACAGGCGAACATAAAGGCAACGATGGCAGAAACAAAACAGGAGAGAAAGCCGAGATATTCAGCACGCAGATGATCACACAGATGAGATCCAAATGGAGAAAAAGTGTTGAGCGGAGAGAAAATATGCAAAAACAAAGTCATTGAAAAGACAAAGGCAAGTTGCAGAGCTGATGGAAGAGGATAAAAGTACGAGTCAAACAAAGTCCTTGTGGTTTGACTTTGTCCTCCCAGTTTCACGGGAAAGCAGAGGAGCTTTCTCCTAAGATGAACACTTGGTCTGTCTGCCCACTTTCAGCGAAACGAAGGAAGAGGGAAACAATAGCAGTACAGTCGGGGCCTAATAAACTCATGCTGTTCAGGTCATGAATGATTACATAAAAAATGTCAGTACTTTCCTGTTCCATTATTCTCAGGGTTGTGCTTTGGGTTTTCCTTTCCTGTTGAAGTAGCTCACATGTACAGTAGCTGCAATGGTCTGTTCACACCAAATGCAAATTTAAGTTTCAGGGGAGCACGGTTACGGCCAAATTTCAAACGCAAATGTGAATCGTCACAAATTTGCACTGGGAGACAGCGTTTACAAGAATTGGTAGGATTGCAACTTTAAAAATTGGGGACAAGCTCTGTGTGATTCCACCTTGATAAGGCGAGCCGTGTCGTAGGATTTGGACTTGGTGTTATTGGTATTTGGGCAATAATGTATTCTGTAATTTTGTCTGTACACCACCACAGTGGGTTTTAAATCAGGCAATCAATATGTGATTAAAGAGCGGACTTTCAGCTTTAATTCAAGGGGTCTAACTTGCATTATCTCTTCTCCGCAGACAAGTCGGCGTCTTTCACATAAGCTTCAGGTGACCAAGGCTTTGCATCTGTTTGGACCAAAGCCACACCAATTTTTCCAACAAACCTCCAGCAAGCACTTACAATCAGTCGGTGGTTGCCAAACGGTTGCTATGATTGAAGCCATAATTAGCTAGCATAGCTTTTTTCCAAAATTTGCTACAACTGCCAAATAAGATCAAAGCGCATCAAACACAAGTGACAATTCTTAAAATATGCTTCTTTCATAT
>NW_005187737.1:313339-315593 GCF_000239375.1 Pundamilia nyererei | reverse complement strand
AAAAAAAAAAAACATGTGAGGCTCTAACCGCTGGGCCAGACACTGCCATTAAACAGAGTAGTGATGCAGACAGAGTCCCACAGAGAGGAAGAGGAATATCAGGAGGAGGGAGGCCAGACGGGACAGGCGAGGCGGCAGTAACAGAGATCGCCCTCCCGCCGCTGAGAGAAGCTGTGTAAGACCGTAATCAGATTTCACACATCGCTCGAGCATCTCAACCAAACACTCTGCGGCAGTCAGGTGGCTGAACTGATGTGTGTTACAGGACAAGTAAAAGAAAAGCAGGGTGTTGAGTTATTCTACAGAAATACTGATATTATATTTTATTGAATTTCCACAACCATTTATTTGCTCTAAAAATGAAAATATTCGAAGAAAATTGAAAGAAGTTTAGCGATGTAATCCTTCACCTTTAGGTGTAACAAAATTGAATGTATGTAAAATAACTATCGAATGACACACTTTATTTGATGTAACAAAAAAACAAACACATGGTAACACCAGCGACTCAATGAACCATCAGGGGACATATATGGCACTCAATGTAAATGTACCTGCCATATATAATGATGCACGTGAGGATTTGCGTAAAATATTCAGTTTTTATGTAAAAGACCTGTAAATGAACGTCACTAGTGTTACCAGCAGCAACTGAGTAATGACTCTGGTCTTAGCCATAAGGAAGCTAACAGCAATAACTGTCATGAAGCAAGTGTCATGAAAAAAAATGGACCCAGGACTCACAGACAAACCAGTAACTGGAAAATGAATTAGGTTGAGTGAATAAGTCCATAAACACAGGGGGTAAAATCCAAACTCTTAAACAGAAGCACAGGGATCCCAAACAGAGACTTTTTCCAAGTGTCTTTGTCCAAGGGAAGTGGCCAAAATAGCATGACATCGAGCCTAACACGCCTAACGAGACAAACGCTGACAAGATACAAGGGAACGCGAGGGAAGCAGTCGAAACGGAAACACAGGAAACTAAAAATACACTGCAGCTCTAACCACCATAGGTTTACTTCCAAAAGGTTTCAACCTTAAAACTGAAGTAATGATCTGATCAAGCACATAAACCAGGAAATACACAAAAAAGACATGAAACTTGAACAGAAATGAAGCAAAAGGGGTCACTGCTCTGATAAGATACTGTTTTACTGTAACACAGGTGTTATTGTTAGAATGACATATTGGGGTTTTTTACTTTAATATTTTTGTACAGACCAGGGACAGAAAACGTTCCACTGAAAGCTGCTGACAAAGTGTGTTTGCATTCGTTTTTGAGGTTATTAGCTGTGCACAGTTTGTGCATGTGTGCATATCCATTTTGCTTACACACCTGTATTTACAGTCTTCCTGTATTTGTGTGTCTGTGCTCTTGCAGAGGATATTTTCAGAAACTGAGGACAAAAGTCTGACTTTTGACTGGAGTTTGAGTTTCAGAAGTCAGCGAAGGCGAACACGAAGTGTCACAGTAATGTGGTGCTGATATTTTCAGTGGGGCAAGGTGGTAAAACATGTGTGCAGCTGCTTAAAGGAAGGTTTTCGTTTTTCTATACCTTATTATAAAGATTGTGTCACACGAGATCCATTCACATGACAAAAGCAGTCTCGTGAGCCTCAGGGCATAAACGAAGCAACTTGTCAGGCAGACTGACACTAACTTGAACTGTTTGTGAGAACCTATAGCACAGGTGTAGGGGTGGCCCCAGACTGACAGCCTGTAAACCCTCAGGCTGTACTATACATTTATTTTTTTAATGTTTGCTTTCAAATAAGTTAAGCTGTATTTGCAAGCTCAATCATATGAACGGTTCAGGTAGCTGATACCATGCTCCTAATTGAATTGCATGACTGCCCCCAAAACACACATACACCAAACAAAATCACAATAAAACACACTATTTGTGCTGCATGTCTGCACTCCTTCCTGCTGAAGAATAATAAGATGGTATTACTTCTTTAGTCAATTAAAAACTATATTAACAAAAACTAGTTATTATTATTAGTGGTGGATTTTTCAAACTGTTCCTTTATGAAACTAAACAATAAACCCACCTCAGTACACATAAAACTGGATTTCTGAAAAATTGTGTTCATAAAATAACCAAAGTAAAAATTATTATTCTGCAGAAAAATGCTTTCTCGATTAATTTTACTGCTGCAAATGTTAAAGATTGAGCTCATTTTAAATGCTTTATGTTCTGTTTTATGTCCAGAATCATATTCTATAAATCCCGTTTGTAGTGGCTGC
>NW_005187737.1:298459-303168 GCF_000239375.1 Pundamilia nyererei | reverse complement strand
AGAACAGTTTAAAATTAATGTAATATAGTATTGGCCATACTATATGATGTATTGCTTGTCTTTGTTTAATAATACAGAAGACAAAGACCTTAAAAAATAATCGCATATCGCATCGCAATCGCAATATTGGGGCAAAAAATCGCAATTAGATTATTTTCCATAATTGTTCAGCCCTAATTTTTACAGCCATAGGTTTAAGCATAAGTTATGTTACATATGCAAGCTGATCATATGAAAGGATGGGCAGCTGACGCTTTGCTGCTAATCCACTTTGTTTAAACTTGAACTGATTTATCACTCTTTAAGGGTATTTGTTAGAAGTTATGGAAAACATTTCATTATGTGAACTGTCCTCACATTGCTGGAAGCACAGCTGTGTGAGTGTTGTGCTCTCGGAGATCGTGCTGTTAGGACTCAGCCAGCTTCTCTGTAAAAGCCTAATAACAGAGGCCCTCCGGCCAGAAAACGGATTAATTAAGGGTCCACACCAGAATCCCCAAGGGGCGGGCAGCTCTGTGCATTGTAACTCCACGTAATGCACACACCAGCTCACAGATGCTGCTGCGAATAAATAAGGCACATGCACACACACAGGTAAGCAGACCTCATGATTAAAAACCCAAACACACAGGTAAAAGGAGTCAAAGTGTGTAAGAGCCCGCCTCTAACCTGACACCGGCAGCCTCCGGAAGAAACATCGTTAGCACTTCACGGAGGCTTTTACTCGCCTGCCTGGGCAGCTCAGCACACTCATTAAGTTCCTCCTCTTTATTAGACCAAACATATTGTTTCAGGATGAAAGAGGTGCAAGGCAGGTGGTAAAAATAAGACGAGAATAGTCAAAAGAAAACAGAAAAAAACTGTCTTTATTCCCCCTGTGGTTCTTAATCAAAAAGAACGAGAAATTTAAACAAATATTCGAATTTCAATAATTCAAGCTGCACAATAAAATAGTTTCCTCGGGTAAAATAAACAGCACAACACAATGAGAAATAAATCCGCTGAAAAAAATAATTGTTTGCACTGACATCAGCTGAAAATGGATTATCATCATCAAACTATTACAGTGTTCAGCAATAAATAGCCGTGTGTTTGTCAGCACTGCTCGGCCCTCGGAGGTGTCCTCTATTGATCCGTGTGCCTCATCTTGCTCCTTGTAGCCTAATGAATAAGAGGTAATAGGATCCAGTCTATTGAAAAGAAGCTCTCTTCTTTTTTTTTTCAAACTGAGCCAAAGTGAAATATATTGTAAGTCCCTCAACACACGCTGCGATACTTCTTTAGTTCGTGGCATCGGGAGTTCTCTGTGATGAAGCTCTTCGCTAGTGTGGAAAAGCGATATTCAGTTTCGAGTATCTGTTTTCTGGCTGAAGTCGAGCCAGTGATTCTATAGATAACATATCGAATGGCCTGCCGGAGTTAATAGCCACCACAGTGTGCTCTCACCGGCCATTATCATTGTTCTTATGCTCTGTTTTATGTGGCTTTATGGGCACTTTAAGCTTCCCGTTTCATCCAAGGTCATGGGAACCGAGCTATTTGGAGGGCAACGACAGGATGTAAGTACACCGCCCAGCTTTTTCAATCAGAATTGCCATCAAGGGCCAGAGTACCCAAACCCACTGTATCTAACCTTGTTTCACTTCAGGTGGGCTGAAGTTCCACAGAAATCAATTTCAAAACAAAATAAAGGTAAAGCCTGTTATGAGTTTGTGCCAGCAGCTCACATTCATCCCACTGGCAGAAATAATCTGATTATGGCAAAACCTCTAATCTGATCATCTTGATTAGAATTAGAAGTTTCATCATAACCTGGTAGATTCAACCAGTTACAGCTATGTTTGGTGTTGGTTTGTTGGGAAAAAATATACTATTTAGTAGCTCGTCGTTTGCTTTTCAATCACCTGAGCATCTCACTTTATTTTTGGAAAGTATGCTAAAACATCCATTTTTACTGAGCAGATGTTACATCCATGTTTGTTTGTTGCTAAATAAGGTTATGCAATGTAAAAAATGAAAGGTCAAGAAGAGTTACTAAAGGTACAATGGTGTTTCCAAGATTAAGGATAAATTTATAACTGCATAATCCACAGTTGTGCTTGTGCCCTTTGCGATCACGTGGCATGAATGTTGAATGAGAGCCATGAATACAGTGATGTGAAAAAGGACGTTTTCTCAGGACTCTTTGCTGCCCTGCTTCTATAGAAATAAAGAGGGTAAGTAGAAGCTATGTGCTGTGAATCAAATGCACTTGATTGACTGATCATCAATAAGTGTGAGCACCTCTATAAAAGCAAGAAGTCCACTCTTGGAAAGATTGCTGATATGGAGACTTTTCGCAAGAGTGGACGACCCAGCAAATTGACCCCGAGGTCAGATTCGTGCAATGCTCAAAGAAACTGCTAAAAGCCCAAGAGCTGCATGTCAAACTCTACAGGGCTCAGCTGTTTGGAAGAACTGCAGGAGAAAGCCTCTTCTCTCAAAGAAAATCCCAGCAGCTCAGATTAGGTTTGCAAAGTTGCATTTGAACAAAACCAGAAAAACTCTGGAACAATGTCCTTTGGACAAGGGCGCAAAGTGGAGATGTTGGACCATGATGCACTGCACCACATTTGGAGAAAACCAAACACAGCATATCAGCACAAAAACCTCATAACAACTATCAGTGCGGTGGTGGAGGGGTGATGATTTCGGCAGTCATTGAGTGAACCATGAACTCCTCTCTATACCAAAGTATTCTAGAGCAGCGGTCCCCGAGGTCCGGTACCGGTCCATGAGTCGTTTGGTACCGGGCCGCGAGAGTTGAGGCTCAGGTGTGAAATGTATGGTTTTCAGGGTTTTTATCGGTTTTCAGCGTTATTTTGTTATCGTTTTTATCGTTTACTCGGTTTTCCTGGGTCTTTTCACGTGTGTTATGAATAAATCTTCTTTATTTCGGTACCGGTACTAGTTTTATTTTGTTGTATTTATCTGTGACACCTTAAAGGCCGGTCCGAGAAAATTGTCAGGCACAAAAAAGGTTGGAGACCACTGCTCTAGAGAATCTGTCCTACAGCTAAACTTCACTCAAATTGGGTCTTGCAGCAAGACACATAACCTCCCGACCAGGTTATGTTTTCAGTACAAGTTACCATGGTGATGTTAGCCAAATAAAATGAGAGCCACCTTCATGACGCCGACAAACTTTAAACTCAGATTACCTCACAAACCCTTGATTCTTGCTTCATCGTGCACTCATCAATCCTATCAGATAATAACACGTACAACAGATAGCTCTCAATTACCATCAGTCACCATATTCATTACAATAATAAAACAGACACCAAAGGAACTGAACACACTGACAAGTCAGAGATTACAGTAGCATGAGGGAGACCTACACAGCGCTATGCAACATTAGAAGTTTTAATGTTGTGGCTGATTGGTGTTGCACCATGTGATCACTGCAATTAGCTTAGAGAGCATCAGCAGCTGCTAGATGAGGGGTTTGTGCCTCTCAGGGTAGTTAAACTGGAAACCACCCCAAATTATTCCTACTCGAGGATGGTTGTCATTATAATAACATTGATTTCATTTATATTCTCACACAGAATCATTGTAATGATAACTGTAATAAACACAATTTGATATCAGTCAAACTATAGCTCTTTGATCAGAAAGAAAGCCTGATCATCACTGTATTTTGAAATTTAAAATATTTGTGTTATTTGGGTAAATTGATGAAAATCTGCATATTTCTAAGTTAACCTCATGGTGTCCCCTGCACCGTATACGCTCTGACTGAATAGCGCAATAAAGAAAGCTTAAATGTTGTTATTACCCCAGTCAGATTAGTCATGGTGCTATTCATAGTACTGAGAAAAAAACAACCTCAGGCTCTGGTTCACTCAAACACTTTCCAAAAGTCTAAAGAGCAGAGAGTGTCTGAATGGAAAAAAAATTCAAGGTCAGGACTTTGGAAAAGGGAGGACTCTGCTACGTAGAAGTTTGCCCGACAATAACAACAGCACCCAGACCGAGATGCTCTCTGTATTAATAATGAATAATGCATTTTCGTGTTGTGCGGAACAGCAGGGCCATCGAGATACAGGACTTTGCTCCCATAATCTTTCTGCCCAGACCGTTTTAATCCAGGGTCTGCTGGTATCTGGCTATCGGACATCTACAAGTAGATGAAAGCGTTCGTACCAAGGGCAGCTCCCTGGAGCCGGGCCCAAACCCCGACAAAAACCCTCGCCCATCTGTCTTCATCTGGCACCAGCAGCCAGAACCACACATGACAGGGAACCGGGATAAAAGCCTGTCTCGTTTTGTGACAAGCAATAAAGAGCGCTCTAGCATTCATTTTTCATTGTGAAGTCTTTGCTCTCTAACAATTATACAACAAATTACTGATGTCTCTTCTTCTTCATCTAGCAGGCTCCCCCAAGGAATCAATCACAACCAGGGATATCAATGATATGCAGCACCACGGGGGGGTGACAAGAGGGCATTTTCAACTCTACACCCTCCATTTTTGTATCCAGTAAAGCCTCTAATCTGAAATAAGGTGCATGCCTGCACATCAAAATCTATTTGCTCCCGAGCCACAATGAGGAGAAAATGTACCTTTGCACTAATGCATCAAAGTGGCTGAAAGTTGGCCAGTTTTCAATGTTTGTTTGTGCGCGTCTGTGTGCGCATGCATGCTTCTGCAAGGAGGGTTGCTC
>NW_005187737.1:290222-298354 GCF_000239375.1 Pundamilia nyererei | reverse complement strand
TGTGTGTGTGTGTGTGTGTGTGTGTGTGTGTGTGTCTGTCTGCTGGCCAGGGTCAAACCAAGAGGTTTGTTAACATGGAGCATTAATCTCGCTCAGGCCAACATCCACACATCGCTAAATCAGCGCACGCACACACACTCCCTCAGTTCTCCGCGGTGAGCCGAGATGCCCACAAGTAAATTTTTAATCACATGCGCTCTAATCACTCAGGCTCACAGTCGGTCTTAAACCACAGTCATGACCTCCGCTTACGCACATTAAGAAGACCTGAGTGAGCACCGCATCCTCCTGCACCCCTGAAACCTGCGTGCCCGTAAAGCCCTTCCCTGTCAATACCAACTGCACAGAGAAGAAAAAAAAGACAACGCTCACCATCTGTCCTCCTGTATGATTTTCTCTGCCCCTTTTTTTTCTCTGTGTGTGCAAGTGTGTGAGCTCTGCGATGCTTAACCGTTCCTCTTCCTTCAAAGCTTTGCTGATACTGTTGCATTTTCTGAAAAACCCACTCACCCTAAAATCACCATCTGGCTCCTTTTCACCTCTCCCCATCACCAGAATGTCATCTTTGTTGGCTTGACGGGGTACATGCAGGCATTTCTGTCACTCAGAGTTAAATTTGAATAAAAAATAACTGCATTATACTGTATGCAGACACTCCACGTCCTACTTCTGCAGGTTATTTTCCTCCCTTTCTTTTAGAAACTCCTATCTCACACAAATGGAGGAATTTATGCTACATACCAGCATGTCTGACTCTTTCCGCCTCCCGGGAACCAGTAAACAAAGACTTCTCCTTTTCTGGCTCGGGGCCTAAGAACGACCATTTTCAGGGACACTGTGCAGCAGCCAGACACAGAGCAGTATATCATAGTCTGCTACAGTATAAATAAACTCCTTTCTCAGAGCCTTTAAAGGGCACCCTCCATCTAAAAAGACTTTTGTGATGAGCTTTAACACAGCCGTGCAGTGAATCTTAGTCAGCGCACTTTATCTTCGCGTTTTTTTGTAGAGGGCCGGTGTGGCCCGCGCGTTAGTGTGTGAGCGTTTATTCATAAGTGTGTCGCTGTTCTATCCCTCCCTGCCCCCTCCATCAACACCACCTCGCCTCACCTCCATTGTTATTCCCTGCATCGCTGTTCTCCCAACAGAGTGCACATTCATCACTCGGTCTTGTGCCTTTCTTGTGGGCACACCAGAGAGAAGAAAAAAGAAAGAAAGAAAGTCAGGAACCTTTTTAGGTCCGTGCTTGTAAATGACCTGCCGCGAGATGGGGTTTATTAAGTCACCTCGCCTCCTTTCTCACTAACCTACTTCCCGAAGACAGACGAGGAGGCGAGAGACAGACGGACAGAGGGGAGGCAGGTAGACGCACTGATCAAAAAGGAGCAGCAGTGGACCGGCATGAGGATTGATGAGATTTCTCAGTATTTTACGTGGGCCGTCCATCCACCTGCTGTCAAAGCCGCTTAAAAAGACACAAAAACCCAGAAAATGTGGGAATTATTTCTGTTTTGTGAGACATTTACAAAGGAGTCCCACGGTTATTTGCTTTACTTGATGGGGGAAAGGGGGGAAACACCATTCTAGCTTCCTGGAGTATTTGATGGCTTTAAAATGTCTTGTTTTGTCTGACCAAAAGTCAAAAACAAGCACCAAATAAAAAAAATGGTGTGGGGGCAAATTCTTATTTTGACAAGCTGGAGCCTGCAAATGTTTTTTTTTTTCCATTTTAAGCTTACTAAATGACTTGAATTATTCATTAGATGTGACAGCTATTTCACTGAGTGACTGAGCTGAAATAGGGACACCTCCTCTGATACTCTTCATGTTTATTTTAAATCTTTTTTATTCTATTCCCACACCCAAGTAAATGATTTCTGCAGGGACTGACTTGCTTTGAGTGTGGCCCATAATTTTCTGTCAGCTGTCAGATTAATGAAGTACCCCATTAACATGTAACCAAAGTGCATTTTGTGTGTGTGTGTGTGTGTGTGTGTGTGTGTGTGTGTGTGTGTGTGTGTGTGTGTGTGTGTGTGTGTAAAGAGCCACTTAAAGAACCAACAGTGACAACAATGCGCATTTCCTTCCAACAAGGCAAATACAAACCTCTGTAAGTGATGCAGCAGACTGAAAAACTTCAGCCAACAACAAACTAATCAACTAATGGAACAGAAGCAAATCTGTGTTACGGAAAATATTGAACAGGCTCCAGCAACAGCTGGAATCACTCTGCCATCATGCTAGATTCAATAAAGGTATAAATAGTCTGTCATTAACAGTTGCCCTCCTCTCCTCCGGGTGTACGAAAGAGTTCACACTGATAATCCCGCGCGGTTAATCTCCGCGTGAAGTTTAATTAATTTCCCGGCACAGGTGTTGACACTCTCTTAATCTGACTGAGCAGGAGAAATCAATCATCCCGACAAGCTTTGAGGCGCTGGCAGAAAAGATCGCGATAAATACACCGATTCCATCCCGGTGTATAGCTGGTTTTAGGCTAATGTGTCCGATAGTGTCTCAGCTCGGACAGGACGCGCTATCGTGCAATTCTCCAAAATCCTGACTGCACGTCGCTGGCAGCGGATGACGAAAGCATCTGCCCAATGTCGACCAGTCGACAAGCAGACCGGTTTTCCAGGTTAAAGCTGGGTTTATGGTCCAGCGCAGCTAGCGCTGTTCGCACCGCTGAGTGCAGTGAGCTCTGTTGCCAGATGGAGGCAATGCACAAAGTATGCAGTACAACAGGTCTGTTTTACTGTGCTTGTGCTTTTCCTGGTCTGTCAGCCGGCCGAGGAGAAAAGGGGTATTATACAAATATATATACAAATCATTTACAGCTTTGGTTTTTGCCTTTTTGCAAGTATTCCATATGATTTGACTAAAATAAAGACCTCTGTGGAAAAAGAAGGTTTCCATGTCCAGTTCATGCAAATACATGTTGTAGTTATCTTCATATGACGATGCAAAATACTGGCACCTGTGTGTCCACTGACATGAAATCACAAGCCGATATTTTCCTCCTAAAACCACAAAGAAACTCATCAGACTCGAGATGAGCAGGAAACATCAACACCTGCTACCTGTCACCAGTTTCTTCCACAGTCTAACACAGCTTCCCGCTTAACTGGCACATTAATTTGCTCGAACAAAAAGCTGAATGTGAAAATATTTGTCATCAGCATAGTTCGCGTTGCTATTTGAAGATACTATCAGCACCTATATGCACATGTATACACTTAAGACGATGTTAATTCCTTTTTTCCGCCAGGTCTGTGATCTAATCTATTCAAAAAATGGACAAATCTGCAACATCTGGAGAGCGTAAAATGTAAGCAAATCTAACCAGTTGAAAAAAAAATCTGTTAACCTGGAAAACCGGGTTAGAGCAGCGAGTGAGTTTAGCGGGAACGCGATAACCGGGAGGGAAAAAAGAAAAGAAAACTTCAAAAGGTTAAAAACGGCATGAAAAGCACGGACGGTGGTTACCGTGTCCCCTCTTCATTGCTTTTAACACTCAGCTTCACTTCAGCTCTTTGTATGTGAGAACTTCGTTCTTCTCCGCCGCTGGATCGACAACAGCACCAGCACGCCTGGATAGCTTTGAGGGGTCGTGCCGGAGTGAAATCACTCCGCGGCTCATTTCCAAATGATACACATGTTGGCTCTGAACACCTTTTTTTTTTTTTTTTTTTTTTTGAGGAAAACGTGTCAGCGCGGGGGGGTGGCCATAAATCCGCTTTTGGCGCAGCTATTGGTGCGTAATTGTCCCCACAGAGGAGCGGTGAGGATCACAGAGAGAGAGAAACGGAACATTGGCACAATAGAAACAAACATGATCGTCTACAAATGTCCGCTTGTGACACATCGACCCCCCTTTTTCCCTTTTAAACAGCACATCAGACACGTCCACTGCTGCGCTACTACGGGGATTAACGCCGCCATGTAAGGATAGGGATGCTGCTATTACACCGTTACCGACCTTTGTTATCTCCGGAGCTGTGATGTGATGTGACGGTGGTAGCGGTGATTTCTCCCCTCAGGCGGACTGCGTGTCCCGGCCAGCCGGCTGCCTCCTGTCCCCTCTCCTCCTTCTTTCTTCTTTTTCCGTTATTTTATTTTAAATTTATTTGTTCGGTTTATTGGAGGACCTCCCGCTCCTCCTGCTCGCCTTCACTCTTGGCTCTCTTCGGCACTGTTTGGAGCTTGTTCAGGTGAAGCAGTCAGTGAGGCTGCAGATCTGCTGTCTGTCAAGAGGATGGTCCTCGCGAGCGACTCCTCGTGCTACATAACGAGAGGCGTTTGCCTCTCTCTCACTCTCACTCTCTCTCTGCGCGTGTGTTCGTGACGCGCGGAGAACGCTGTGCGGCGGCTCGCGCGCTCACAGCAAGCACATATGGGCTTCACACACGCCACGAGCACATTAACGCGCATGGACAATCCTAACGGAAAGTCGTTCGACCGTGACGAGAAAATGATTGTAATACTTATGTAACGTTTCCCCGAATATTGTATCTCCGGCTCCGGGCGCTCCGTTAACCCCGCGCTCTCTGTTGTAAAGTTGCTTCTTGCCGTTCACTGTGAAAAGCTTTTGTGATGCCACGCAGGCTGATTTAAATTTGAAGTGGGGCTTCACAGAGAGCTCGTATGTAAATCTACAGTCAACAGGGGTGCATTTAGTGATTCACGGGCCTTAGGCAACCCCAGGAACGGGGCCTCCCTCATCTATTATTCACAGCATTTTCATAACAAAGGGGTGTTTAGTATGACTGAGGTTACTAATTGCAATGAATGCAAGCATTTAGTAGATTTATTTTTCACTATTTCAACACTTATACCCCCCCCCCCCCAACACACACACACACCCCTCGGTGAATTACAGTTCCCATCCAACCCTCTCAAAATGAGCTGAGTCATATATTTTGTTTTAGTATGTTTAATGGAGACATTCCAAAACACCATAAATATGGCTATGGGCACAAGTTTTTTTTTGTTTTTTTTACAGGTTTAAATGACTCAACTTTCTGCTGGTATCATGAGTAACAAGCCAATCATCTCAGCCTTGATAATCAAGTTGTCATGGAAATCACGAATCTTTGCTGCAGTGGGACCACTGTCACGTTTAAGTGTCCTCCAACATTTCTGATCCAAGAGGCCCTTGACATTAAACATTTCTTGCTATTTTGTTTCTATGTCTGGATGGAGTGCTCTATGGTATCATGTTTTTGTCTTGATCTTATCAGGCGCATTATCAGGGATTATAACATCTAGTCCTTTTACGGAATGACTCAGTTGCAACATAAACTCGAGTTATCACTTTCACACATTGTTCTGATTGTATTCTGTGACCATGCTGGGTGAATAACTTGATCTATCCAATCGTTCTCTTCCAATCATCCTCATCAGGGTTGTCTAACATACATGCTGCTTCTGTTCTAGGACAACAAAAAAATACACACCCCTAAGAGAGAAATAAAATGAACAGACCAAAATATGAAATAAGAAATCTTGGTACAACAGGGAGCGATTTGAAAAATATGTGATGTTCTTGTCTAATCCGAAAGTCAGTGTACTGAGATAAAGCAGTGCTAGAAGACTGTTAACAGCACGACCATTAGGCAGGGAGGGAGAAAAACACAGTCACACAGGCAGCGGCACAGAGCTGCGTGCCGTGATCCAGGAGGAAGTGTCAAAGTATGTGGATGGAGCTGTCGGCCCTCCAGCTTAGCCTCTGCTTTCAGGAACATAGAAGTAACACAGAGAACGTCTTTGTTGTGTTAGAAACAATGACAGCTCTCAGCTAGGAGTCCATTCTCTGTGCTTGTCTCTTAGGTGTTTTCTTTCATGTTTTTTCCTGTTTGTGGTGAACTCTACTGTGGTTCCCTTTACTATTCTACTCTATTCTACATACTTACTGAGATTGGGTTATGCGCAGACGTTGCTTTGGAGAACTGGACGCAAATCGAAAATCTTTTACAGTGCGTGGCTAAAAACCTGCAGAAACAGATAAAGAACCATTAATTCCACCTCGAAATGACATAGTAGAAACTGCCGTAGTAGGTTTTCATTGTTACTCGGAAAGACTAGCTCTTTGGCGTCTGCGAGGAACCGCGAACAGATTGCGTTCCTGCTTGGAATGGTAATTGCTAAAAAGTTAATCCTACAGCAGTGGAAATAAAAAGGCTCAGCACCAACATTTGAGCTTTGGAGAAATGATGAATACATCGCATTTGGAGAGTCTGAGACTTCTGAGCGATAACAGACTCAATAAATCTGAGACATCCTGGAATCCTGTACGAGCATTTTTGAAAACAAAACAGGCCGTGCTGTTCCAAACAAGCTTTAATGCTGCATCAAGGATCACTGTTGTTAGAGGTGCTGTTTCTCTCTTCTCTTAAAAAAAACCCCAATACAATCATTGGGTATAAAATTGTCATCGTACTTATAGCAGATCTTTTATTTCTTTATTTTTTAATGGTGTCGCGTGTGAGTCTTGCAGTGCTAATTGGCTCCAGAGTCCCGTTAATCGTCTCTTTCCTGGTTGGCCCTGGAGGTTTACAACACCCTCACAATCTGACCCACGTCGATTTTTATCGCCCTGCCTCTCTCTCCCCTGCCATTTGAAGTCAACTTTTAAACGCTCTTTACTAAGAAACATAGATCCTCTTTTCTCACGCTCATTACCGTCTCCTTAAACTGGCTCTTTATAAGTTATTATTCTCGTTTGTATTTATTTTGCCTGTACTGTGTATTGCAACTTATTTCCACTCCATTCTTTTGTAGTCACGTTTGTTTTTTATCTCCGTTACTCAAAAACACGTCTCAGACTTAGTAGTCGTCATATTTTCCATCCTGTTCGTACAGTGTTCCTGTGCACTAATGAGTCACCTGTAGTGTATTTAAAGGACAGCTCTTTCTGGCTTTTACCTCCTAATAAATCCCACCGCTCTTTGATTTTATTAGTATTACGTTCCTATTTTTTGGGGCGAGGTTAAGGATGCTTCCTGAATCCTGACGGACAGACTGAGTAACGATCTGGACTCGGGGGTGTAATAAATTAATGAGTTATTGTGTTTGCAGCGTATTCCCTCCTCCATACGGGTTATTATTCTTGTGAGGAACAGTGCAGACTTTGATTAGGGAACGCTGTCGCTTCTTCCTATTGATCCTGTTTGTGATGAGCTGCAGAGATTGGCCGAAGCTTGTTAAACACCCCGCTGGCATTATAAATTCATTGTTTTTAGCTTGTTTGTGGACCGGCAGTAATGCATGACACCGCTGTGCTGAATGGATATTGTTTAATGGGCTGCTTTCTGATTGATTGGACGCTTTCTTGTGGTTCCTCTGCAGCTTTTTATGGTTTGTGCTTGATGTGATTTCAGAAGCAGGGACAGATGTTTCTAAAACTTTACAGACTTTTTCTTCTTTGATACAACTGGTTGTTTTTGAGCATTAAAAATATTAAAGACTTGCAATGGTTAAATGACTTTTTATATTCAAAAGGCTTCAAAAGAGGCTTCTTAAGAATGAGATACCAGCAAAGTATTATTCAACATCTGTTCGTATAATTACTTTTATTGATTTGTGTAGACAAGAATCAGGTCAGCCTGGACTGACAAAACTTAAAAAAAACCTGACTTTATCAATATTTAGTACTTCAGAACCAAAGCAAACGTCCATCGTGTTCCACACCATGAATGGCACAAAAGATTGAAAAGAACTGAGGCAGGACAGAGTCATGCACCATGTACTTTATTTTTAAATTATTTACAATCTCTGCCCGCTTGCAGAGATCCCCGGACACGCCTCACTTCATCTTCCATTCGAGCTGTCAGGGTGCAATCAGCAGACATGGAGGGCGCTCTGGATGGTGCGTGACGTTACTTTGACCTGTTCAGGGTCCCTCACGCTACTAACAAGACCCACCACGCTCCTGCTGTCGGGCTAAATAAGTCAAGGTTGTGATGTTGTGGACAATGTTGCTGGTATATAATATGTGTTTGTGGTGTGCTTACCAGCCATGATTTCAGCTTTTTGACAGGTTACAGCAATAAACGATTTGGTTAGATTCAGAAGAATAAAAACTACACTGCAAAAACTCAAAATCTTACCAAGTGTATTTGTCTAATTTCAAG
>NW_005187737.1:241622-288558 GCF_000239375.1 Pundamilia nyererei | reverse complement strand
CACACTATATTAAAAGCAGGCGTGATTCTTTCATGCAAATCACTGCATGGCCTCACAGACACTTCTAGAAATCGGTGTCTGTGAACCCAGCTCTCTGTGCCATTAAAGATATGTCATGCACACAGGAAGCCAGGGTTGACAAATTAAATGTAAACATGCACACTGAAGCATGTCGGGCAGTATCCTAGCATCGTTTTCAACACGGTAATGAATCCTATTTATTTGACTGCAATAGAGAATGCCTGGACCTCTCACTGGTTTTCCTCTTGCAGCTTGTTGCTGGCTGTAACGGCTTTCTTTCCCTTGGCAGAAGCTGCCGTTTTAGGCAAAACCTCTAAAATCTCACTGTACACCAATAAGGATGTTTAAAAAAGAACTTTTTTAAAGGAGTCCCAGTGGGTCGAGCCTGTTCAACTGTGCAATATGATGAATGGATTCTGTTGGTGGCCTTCAAGTGTTTCTGCGGCATCTGTATATATATATTAAGTTTACTTGTGTCTGCAGCCACAGGAGGGTCAGAAAGCTCAGCTGCTGGCGGAAGATTAGAAAGCACCTTATCTCTGGGAGAATAAACTGAATATTTAAAGTACTGTGCAAAAGTATCAAGTCCTCATTTCTTTATATTTCACCAAGAAATTCGTGAAGTGGTTTATTAAAACAAAACATGAGCAAACATACAGGAAATATGTAGGTGAAAACGGAGAATGTACAACTCTGGTGAGCTTAAAAGTCAATATTTGGAATGCAAACCTTTATTCTTTAATGCAGTGTGAACTCTTTTTCTCTAAGTGCTCTTCAGGAATAGTTCTCCAGACTACTGACATTGATTTTCAATCCAGTTCTTGTGTAATTTGGCACACCTCAGCCTGTTCTCGCTGTTTCCCTTCCTTAAGAACACCTTCTTGACAGCCACCCTTCCACTGAGACCATGTCTGATGAGGCTTCAGTGAACAGTCGATGGATTGGCTGGACTATTTTTTTTTCTCCTCCTATTTCTTAAGGATGTAACTTTCACATACTGTTCACCTGCTGTACACAGTCTAAACTAAACCTGCAAAGACATGTAGCCCCTGGTTCTTATTTGTATTAAGATAATAAACAATTCTATTATATCTGAGCTTCCTGGAGGATTCTTTCTGCACTGAGGAGACATGTTCTTGTCAAAATGTTATACAGTGTAGATTTTCTTTGGTGGTTTCAAAAGATAAAAATAAGATAGTGATAACGCCTCTTATCTGCCATTTGTTCACATGCACTGGGTCTGCATACAAAGCAAATCTGATGCGCAGAGCTTAGAGTCAAAGCCAAATAAATTTATATTTATATACAAATACAAACCAAAGTGCACAGTGAGGTAAAGTAAGGGGACACAATTTCAAGTAATTTCAATTATGAAACATTAATTCCCATACTGCACTTAAAGGACAAGTATGAAAAGATATGTATTGCACTCCTGGATGAGATAGATTTTGTCTGTATTTTAGGGGTTTTTTCACCAACAGTCTGACTTTTGTTGGAAAGAAGCTCTTGTGGAAGCGTGTCGTATGCGTTGCCAGTTCTTCTCACCCCGTGGTGAACTGGCAACCTGTCCAGGGTATGTGTTGTCACTCTGTGACAGCTGGACACCGCCGCCCTGGTGGCAATGAACTAAAGTCTGTCCAACCAGCAAAAGTGATGGTGAAGCCTCTTAGTGTCTCGTGCACACTTTTAGAATTGGATGCACGTTCACGCTCGTCGAGGCAGGGATTTTTACTTGTGTGGGGTAACCCACCACACTGTGGAGCAACTATGCTATGGGCTTTAACCAGCTGAGAGTTACATGAGAATGTCCAGTTCCAGCAGATAGCTGCACCTCCCTGCTTCTGCTCCTGCTGGAGGTTTCAGGAGTTGTTCCTACCTCCCTACTGGATAACAATTAACCAGAGTATTGGAACTAGCTCTTTAATAAAGTGGGTTCTTTGTCGGTAAATTACTTTTCAATGACGCTTCTTCTCAATTAGTTATATATAAACTATAATAAACCAAACTGAATTCGTTACACATTAATTTGATTTGTGTACTTAAAAAAACATAATAACGACATCCTTGTGAGTGCCTTAATACGCCCTATTATGACGAATGGTGTGAGCTGTAAAAACTGTGCCGCTCGCCACGGAGGCCGAAGCATTTCCTTTCTCCCCAGCCTTTGATTACCTCTGTCTTTGTATTCATTGTTAGATTTAAACGCATGAGTTGGTTGCTGTGTGCGAGTCCTCTCTACCTCTCCGTTTCTCCCTGGCTCTAAAAATAAAGATTTGCTTGCTTTGCGGTAATCAATGAAACGGGAGCTGCTCCACCCACTTGAAATATTTAATAAGAAAGTACAACAGACTGCAGGTCAGTTTTTAATAGGCCCGTGTAGGATGGGATATAGGGCCTCATTTATTAGCACAGATAAAACCTCTACTGTTCCAAACGGGCCTGTCAACACATCCTGTCAGCACTGCTTCGCACTGCCGTCCAAACACACTCACACACGCATTCCCACACTCCTCTTTGTCATCTTTCTTATTTTTCCCACAGCTGCCTTCTCACATTTGCGTTGCCTTGTCTCCTCTCTCGTCTTTTTCTCATTTGCTCCTTCCAGCAGACACATTTTTTTCCTCCAACTAATTTCACCATCTCCTGTCCTCTTACCTCGCTCCTTTGTTCTCTCTCGCTAAATCTGCTCTGGACGATGTTCGAGTAGTTATTAGGTTTCCTGCCGCTTCCTCGCTGTCTTGTGCCTGTTTCTGTATGTGTGTGTTAATGAAATCCCCACCACCACCACCACCCACTCCCCTGGGCTCAGGTGGCACTCCTTTGACCGGCGAGCTCAGTGCTGCGGCTCAACATGAGGGCAAAGGTTGTAACCAGTTTCCCATTTACTGAATAAATTAGCTGTGTGGGCAGTGTGTGTGTGTGTGTGAGAAAAAGGCTGCTCGGCACACACAAAAATGGCTGCACTCGTGTTTTCTGCCTGGCGCACACTGGCTCGGCCCTCTTAAAGGATATGGTCATATTACTCGGCACGGGGTCAAAGGTCAAAGCCAGCGAGGCACCCGATACAGAAGACGCTGTGTTCTCGCTGAGCTGCCGCTCGGCTTTCTTCTGTGTAAGACATCGGCCTCTCTGTGTTGTTTTGACACAATGATCGTCCTGTTTTGGGATCGACACACCGCGCGCACGAGCCTACGTCCGCAGTGGCGAATGTGTGTCACTCTCTATACTTACACGCCCAAATTTAGTTGGAGAAGGTTTCATTTTCATAGCTTTTATTTTAGACCTGTGACCCAGATTTTCTGACATCATCCCACGTCCCCATGGCTCGCCTATGCTATCAAAAGTATTACAGAGAGCCATGCACTATATTGCCAAAAGTATTCACTCGTCTGCCTTCGCACGTATATCAATTCAAGTGACGTGTCATTCTTAATCCGTAGGGTTTAATATAATGTCAGCCCACTGTTTGCAGGTATAACAGCTTCAGCTCTTCTGAGAAGTCTTTCTACAAGGTTTAGGGGTGTTTATGGGGACTTTTGACCAGTTTTGATCAACCCTACACAACGATTCCCCCTTCACCAAACATTACACTTGGCACAATGCAGTCAGACAAGGACTGTTCTCCCGGCAACTGTCAGACTCGTCAATCACATCACCAGATGTAGAAACGGGATTGGTCGTCTCCGCTGCTCTACACCAGTTTCACTTTGTTATATACCACAAAACAGCTGACTGTGGAATATTTAGTAGTAAGGAAATTTCACGGAGTACACTGAGCTCCTGAGCGAGCCGTTCTTTCTCTAATGTTTGTAGAAGCAGTCTGCATGCCTCGGTGTTTGGTTTTATACACCTGTGACCACTGAAGTGGTTGAAACAGCAGAAACACCAGCAGGCGATGGCCTCCTCATGAACCTCCAAAAATCTGGGAACAGGGCATCTAGTTTCGAGGTGATCTCTCCTGTGCCGTATGTAGAGCTTTAATGCATAGTGTATCATATTTGACAGTTTCTGTGAGTTTTTGAGAACATATCATCCGTGTGGGTTTTATTTCCCCACTAAAAACCGAAAAAAATTGCACATTACATTTTTAAACAATAAATTTCACAAAAAGGAGCAAATATGATACAAAGAATATAGATTTTCGTTGTCAGAAGGTTAAATAAACACTCAATTATTTAATGGTTTGGGCTTTAAAGGGTTAATCCGCAATAATCGATACAGCCTGTAAAACTGAACTGGAGGACCAGTAAGCAGAGGGTAAATCTAATCTTATATCTTCTGCTGCCAGCTGTTCCTGTCCTTCCACAGTCCTTCCATATCTTCATAATGTTCCTTGACTGTTTCAGTGTGCTCTCCTCTCATTACCACATTAATACATTGTCTGATAATTGTGACTCACTGTGGCTATAGGATTTTTTTTTATTAGTTCAGTAAGGAATGAAAATCAGCTTAAATGGATTTGATGGATGTAATGGTTTAAATGTGACAAATCCCACAGGAGAAGCCATCCTTTAAAAATCGTTTTGCTGTTGTTCTGCCAGATCAATCCAGAGAGCCGGCAGTTTAAGCCAGTATTGAATTTTTGCATAAACACTACAGGATATCTTGACTTTGTTAATCCTGTGTAGTTGTTTAAACTGTAATTGTAGCTCAAATCAATTTCAAGCATTCAACATTTTTATGTCACCATTCTGTCTATTGATATTAACAATTAGTAAACATTTCAGTGTAACACAGTACAGCATTTGCATCCAGTACTGCTGACCCATCATTTCCTTATGTTTTAATAGGGAAATTGGCCATAGGTCCATTGATTGACAGTTTGTTTACCAAGCTTCTAACAACCTTGAAAGTCCACATGTATTTTCCAACTCAGTCTGAACTCTCTTAGGCAGCTTTGTAGTCATTTCTGTAAGTAGTTTTTTGGGAATAGTTCTCCAGGCTTCTTGAAGGACATTCAAAGCTCTTCTTCTTGCTTCTGCCTTTTGTTCTGGAGGCCTGAACATGGTGTTCGTTTGTCTGCAAATGCACACTGACCGGCAACGTAGAACGAGAACACTGGTGGACAAAGCCCCGTCTGCCGTGCACCGTCAGTCTCTGTGGCGCAATCGGTTAGCGCGTTCGGCTGTTAACCGAAAGGTTGGTGGTTCGAGCCCACCCAGGGACGAGCGCTTTTTGTGCTTTTGAGCATAAAGCACAGAACACACGCCTAATGCCAATTTTGCTTTATACGCAGCGGTAACGTTGACATCTTTGCTTACTTAAAAGTAACAACAAGCTTTTTTGCTAGACTTAGCGATATCGTTTCATTAAATATATAAATTTAAAAATACATTTATAAATGTATCAATATAAATGTATTTAGCCAAAAACGCCAGAATCCCAGGTTAAAGCTCACAAAACTTTTTCAGCAACCATCCAGCAGCTGATAAGCGACGATACTCAGCCCTACTTACCAGTGACATGATCGAAACCATGAGAAGACGAGAAATGTATTATTGGCTGCAACAGTCTCTGTGGCGCAATCGGTTAGCGCGTTCGGCTGTTAACCGAAAGGTTGGTGGTTCGAGCCCACCCAGGGACGAGCAATTTTTGTGTTTAGGAGCAAATGTAGTTTTGTGAAAGGCTGCTCAAAACAGTGTCTAAAGCTAAAATAGAATATAAAGATATATATTTTTGCTAAGTTGTGTATTACGTGCAGTCACATCACTGCTTCATCTCTTATAAAATCTAAATAAATCGGTTTTGATAACCGAAATTTCCTGTATATAATCTTTTAAGAAGTTTCAGATTCCGATGCTGGTTTTATTATTACATTATCATACCAATTAACTGGTGTAAAGTAAGTGGTTATATAATGATATAATTACAAGTGCAGTTTTTAAATAGTTTCAGATAATTAATTGACAATAATTGGATTATGTGCATGTGATCAGTGTACATAGATTTGATTAGATTGATTATGTGCTCTACATTAATATACTACAACATTAAAATATGTCTATGTATATAATTTGGGTAAGACTCTGAAAAGTAGCTTTTACTGTTTATATTTAAGCAGCGTATTTTAACTAGATTTGAGTAAAACATTTTTTGTTACGCTAAATATTTATTTTATTTTCCGAGGATTTAATTGAAGAATAACATCACTTAGCGCTCTCTTAATAAAGCCAAACACTTCTCCTGTGAAGTGTTCTTCGTGTAAAACAGGAGGCTGCAGTACCAGCTGGTGGACACTTGACGGCGGCAACGGGCGGAACGTCACTCTGACCTCACAAACATGGCGGCGCCCATTAGCAAACATTGTATTTCCGTTTCTCGAAAAGTGGGAAGTTTTCTGTTTAATTCAGTGTTCATTGCCCAGGCGGCGCACTGCTCTAACAACATGGACTGTCAGAGGCCCACAAAGGTTTGTCGGCACATTTTACCCTCTGTAAACCCGTTTTTTTGTTGTGTGGTGACGTTATTTTACGTTTTTGCGTTAAACATGAGTTTGCGAGCTGAAGCCGCTTTACCGCGGCGTCGCCGTCCTACGCAGTTTGCTGTGCACTTGTCAGGTGGCTCCAGCTGTTTTAATGTCCGCTCTGTCCTCCACAGCTGGAGTTTGCGGTGCAGATGACGTGTGAAAGCTGCGGGGAGAAAGTCAGAGCAGCTCTGGAGGGCAAACCAGGTGAGCAAGCACATGTAGAAAGAGCTGCTGACCCCCACTGCATTGTTTACTTTCCTACAAACAGGGACTGCTGAAGTTTTCTGCATCCTACGCACTTAAAAGTGCAGTACAAACGCTGGTTAGCATGATTTTGCATTTCAATATTAAAGTAAACTCATTACACTAAGCAACAAGTGATGTTTCCAGAAAGATCCTGCATTTTTCTGCAGCGCCCACTGAACTCTAAGGGAGCATTAGTCATATAGTAGAGACGGTGTCATTTCAGCTGCTTCATCTTAACTGAATGCTGAGGCACTTCCATCAGTGCAGGCGAGTGTGTAATGCAACACATATGAAGCATCCTGTTTCCTGTTAAGTGAGTCAAACCATATTGAGCACCGAGCAATCCACAACTTTATAAGAAAAAATGATTTGATTTGTGATTTGGAGATGATGGTATTTCATACTGAGTGACCAGAATGGACAGAATTAGTAATGAGTACATCAGAGGGAAAGCTGAAGGTTTGGCCGTTTGGTGACAAAGGCTGGAAGACGAGGCTGAGATGGTTTGGACATGTGCAGATAGGGCTGTGCGATATGACCAAACTCTCATATCCCGATATAAGAATTATATCGTCTGATAACGATATAAATCACAAAAATTTAACATTTTCTGTAAATTCTGTGAATCTCGGGCAGCTCGACTTGCGTGAAGTGTTTCCAGCTGCGCGTCATGTAGCTGGAGTCGAGTGTTTTAACAGATGCATGAAACGATACATTTTTAGACATAAGTTGTAAATGCCGCAGTTTTCTTTGTGAGCATTCATTACGCGGCGTGCTGCGGGGAAAAGCCTGTTCTAATGTTTGAGTGTAATGTTTATTTTTTAGCACCTGGTGGCTCTTTTTTGCTTCTCATCCGTAAATAATCTGCTCTTTCATGTGATTCAGTTTATTTTGAAAAGTCTCAACAGGATCTTGAGCTTTATTGTGAAAGGTTTATGTGGAACATAAACAAGCGGACACGCGATGGTGTTACAGTCATTGTTGCTAACCACAACGCATAAAAACAGGCGCTTGTCCGTCCCTAGTGTGGTTATATTAAATATAAGAGAAAGAGAGAACTTTAAGAAATTAATATAGCCACTGCAGTGACCATCAAAACAATGAAAAAATATTGTTGTAAACAGTTTATTTTGCGACACCACGAAACAAACTATAGCATAAAATGAAACATAGACGTTTTTATATCATCATCCGATATATATCGTTATATCGAACAGCCCTATGTGCAGAGGAGGGATAGTGGATATAATGGACAAAGGATGTTGAAGGAAAAGAGGAAGATCACAGAGGTGATCATGGATGTAGTGAAGATACACGCAGGTGTTGGTGTGATAGAGGTGGATGTTAATGCTGGGTGAGATGGAAGCAGATGGTCTGCTGTGGCGACCCCTTAAGGGAGCAGCTGAAACAACAACATAACTTTGAAGAGAGAAAAACAACAGCCATTAATCTCACCACAACTAATAAAACTCTTATCAGGAAATAACATTCATGGTTCTGTCTCCAGCAAGTGTTGGATGTTATTAGAAAACAATAAAGCTTTAACATTTTCACAATAACAAACCAGCTATAGACTACATATTATACAGATATAAACAAGAAAATGTAGACACAACCCAATAAAAAAATAAAACCTTGCTAGTACCAGGTTGGACCAATTTATTTCCAGAACTGCTTTAATTCTTTGTGACACAACAAGGTGCTAGAAACATTCCTCAGAGGTTTTGGTCCACATGACAGCAACACATCCACGATTTGAATCTCCTCCTCCACCACATCACAAAGGTGCTCGATTAGACAGAGAGCTGGTGACTGTGGAGGTCGTTGAATAAGTGTACCTAATGAGGGTAGATTTTCATTGATATAGATCAGTGTAAAGCAGTAAATCTAAGAAAATGAAAATTAGATAAATCCTAGGCAAACTGTTTCTGTTTTTAGATTATTCGCATCGCTGAATGTTCTCCTCAGCTGTCTGCATTCGTGTTATTCTCCGTCTGTCTGTCTGATGATGGTTTTGGTGTGTTTGCAGGCGTGAACTCGGTCAGTATTGATGTCGGTCAGGAGCAGGTGCTGGTGGAATCTGCTCTGACCAGTGCAGAAGTGCAGGCCCTGATAGAGAGCACCGGACGGAGGGCCGTGCTGAAGGGCATCGGAGGATCAGAGCAAGGTGAGGAGGAACGGCAGCAGGAGCTGCACGTGCCTGCGCTGAAGCTTTCCAGTACCACAGCTGAGTCGGATTTATAGTCCTGTTTAATCTTGGGAAGAGTGCAAGAGTCCATGTACCAAACTGTAGACCGTGCAGGCAAAATACAGCTGATTAAATGTAATATTTGAAAAATGTAGTTCCCACTTATTTTGATGAATTAAAAACCGGGTGAATGCAGATAATATTTAGCCAGGTATTTGGGCCATTCCTTGCAGATATTCAGCGCGGTACAGTGTGGTAACTTTGAGTTGATTTATCGGACTTCCTGCTAAACAAAGATGCCTCATAAAACAGCCAAAATGGAGTTTCATTAGTTGAACCTCTGTTTGTGGTAGCAAGTCTCAGTCAGATACATTCTGCTGATCCAATCACAGGTCAGTAACCGTGTGATTGCATGCACTGAGGGCAGTTTATGATTTAAACATGGACTAAATATCAGCTGATCTGCTTTAAAGTGTGAACACAAAGATCATCCTGACTACACCGGAGACCTCCGAGCCTTGTCTTCCATCCTTACTTAATCTGTGAAGCACAGCACTATAAGATAGGCACTCAGCCCCACAACCTAGCACAGTCTGCCTCTCTCTGTAGCTTTAAACTGGTTCATTTTATGTTGAGCTCACAGCTCCCTACAGATAAAATCTAATGTGAAGCAGTCTGATCACAGCACTACCCCAACACAAGTAAGTGCTTCACCCTCTCTGTTTTTCCGTGGCAGATCTGGGTGCAGCGGTGGCCATGTTAGCCGGTGCCGGATCGATTCAGGGGGTGGTGCGTTTCCTGCAGCTGTCCGAGGAACGCTGCCTGATTGACGGGACCATTGACGGGTTGGAGCCCGGACCCCACGGTCTCCACGTTCACACGCTGGGGGACCTCACACTGGACTGCCTCAGGTTAGACCAGTGTTTCATACCAGTTTCATCAGCTCATCAGCATCGTGTAGAGTGTGAAGGAGATGGGGAGTCATTGGTGATTTACACTTTTCCTAAGCTCAACCCTGGAAAGAGTCATGGTTATGAGTCTCGGGCCTTTTCACACCCATAGTTCGTTTACTCTGGTCCGAATCAGTTGACGAGTTTGTAAACTTTTAGCTTTTCTCTGCGGTTTGGTTTCTTTTCCCGCAAAGAAAAATCTGTGTGGTCTGACCTGTGATGTGAAAGAACAAAAAACGGGGTTTGTGGTACCGAGGCAAGCGATGACCTTCAAAACTCCCACGCATACGTACGGGCTTATGTTACAGCTGTCAGTTTTAATTATCTCATCTGTGTCTCTGAGGGACATTGTATACTGTTGTACCCATGAGCCTCAGCTCTTATTGCCTCGGAGAAGACGGCAGCGAGAGATGAAATTATTGTGTAATGTAATTATGGTTTTAATTAAAAACAGGGCTTTAGCGGAGTTCATCTGAAATCCCGCTGATTTAACGTGTTAATGGGACAGTGTGTCATTTTAAGCTTCCACTTGTCAGTTTAGGCTCAGTAATTCAATTAACCGAGCGCATATTGACGGGCGGCGTTAACTGTTGCTCACAGGCGTGTAGCTTTAGCATTTTTATTCTTTGTTGACGCCGTCCTGCAGAGATGTAAAACGTATCGGACATCAGGGGGAGTAAAATACGCTCGTGTGAAGTCTTTGTCGTCAAACTCACAAATGAGAAAACTGAGGGACAGATCCATCCATCATCAAGTCCCTCACACCTCTACCTGTTTTCATTACTTTCTGCCTTATACACTCACCAGACATTTCATTAGGTACACCTAGACTCCCTTTTTCCTTCAGAGCCGATCAGACCAGGCGACGTTCTTCTGATCTTCTCTCGTCCAGTTATAGTGACTCAGGCCTGATTTAGGCTTCTGTAGAGGATCTTTATGGAGCCTATGATGTAACCTGCGTTACAAGTGGCGGACATGCTGGCATTTATGCTTGTGCTGGCGTGTTACATGTTAATTGCCATGTGTTCGTGTAATGTAAAGCTAACCGATGGAAACAAATAAAATGTTGCCATTGTTTTCCTCCTCGGCCCCCGTTCTTTGTTACTTTTACTATTTTAGTAACTGTTGCCGTCTTATCAACTTGAACCAGTCTGACCTCTGAAATCAACAGTAAGGTGTTTTCTCCCACCGCTCACCAGATGCTACAGTATATTAAACATGGCCAAAGTTTAAGTAGGAAACACCCCGGACAGTCTATACCAACTCCAACAATAACATTATGGAAGGTGGAGATGATGATCATGGATCCCTTTTATAGAGAGATGCTCAAACTAATCATGCTCTCCTTTCTCTGCAGTTGTGGAGAGCACTATAACCCCTTTGGGAGACAACACGGCAGTCCAGAGGACTCCGACAGGGTACGATAAATTACTTCTTTAGCTCGCTCTAAAATAACCTCTCCATAAAGTCATTCATTTTCATAAGTAGAGCGATCAGCAGTGCTAGGATCCTTGTGTCATAAATTCAGACTGTACCTCCTTCTGGCTTGTATTAAAATGTCAGCGGAGGCCAAATGCGAGATGCGATAACCCGCTCAGATTGCCAAACACGTCCCGGAGGAGCCGTTTTGGGCTCTTCTGCTCCAGGTGCTAAATTTTAAATGAAGTGTGTGAAAGAGTTGTAACTCTGCCATGCTGTTAACTCCTTATTTTTTAATAGTTTTATACTTCACTGAACCACTTGACGTACAGTTAAGTTTTCACAGGTACTGTTTTGTACACAGCATGTCGGCGATCTGGGAAATGTCATCGCTGGACCAGACGGGAGAGCCTCATTTAGACTGGAGGACGGTCAGCTTAAGGTAACACAGAGTTATATTTGGCACTCGTACTTAGCCACAGGAGCTGAACAGCGTGCCTTGGTCTGTTTGCTTCCAGGTGTGGGATGTGATTGGTCGATCACTGGTTGTGGACGCAGGTGAGGACGACCTGGGTCGAGGAGGTCACCCTCTCTCCAAACAGACTGGGAACTCTGGAGAAAGGTGGGTGTGAAGGTGGTTTGTGTTAAACATGCGTAGCTTCAGGCTGGTTTCCAGTTCATTCATGGATTCACTTTGCTTTACATCACAAAACAGCAGTTATCGGCCGTTTTCATCACCCACCATTGAAGCCAATTTTCTTCGACAACAAGTAAATTATTTACTTTGTAAAATGTGAAGAAAATAAATATTTCGTGCTCACTATACTGTTGGGACATCAGCAATACATTAGCATTATTGCTGAAAAACGAAGTAACCAGTTAGCATTAAAAAGATTTGTGCTAACTTTGCTCACCTTTTATGACAGTTTGAGCAAAAAATCTCCAGAATCATCCATCCAACCTGTTTCCACCACCTATGTGTTCTGGTCACGGGGAAACTATCTAAGCAGAGATGCCTCCGAGACCTCCATCTCCCCAGCAACTCCCTCCAGCTCTACTAGGAGGACCCTGAGGCATCGCCAAGCCAAATGAGAGATATAATCTCTCAGTTTGATCTGGGCTTTCTCCCACATTGCCTAAAACTCCTCACCTAGGAAGCATCCAGGAGGCATCCTAGTAAAACCAAACCACCTCAGCTGTCTCCTTTCAATGTGGGCTCGCAGCCTCTCTACCCGTCTCTAAAGGAGATCCTTGACATCCTTTGGAAGAATCTCATATCCGTTGATTAATCACAACTCATAGCCTCAGGTGAGGGTAGGAATGTAGATCCGGCGATAAGTAAATAAAGTAGCTTCACTTTCACGCTTGGCTCTCTCTTCCTCACAGCAGACCAGTAGAGCATCCATGTTCCTACAGATGTGACTTGGAACTTCTCCACTGCTGACAGTAACTCATCCCAACTCAGAGCGGGCCCTCCTAACTCCACTGGCTGAGAACCACAGCCTCAGACTGGGAGCTGCGTGTTTTCATCCCAGCATCTTCACATAGTTTTCCATCCTCTGCCTGCCAGAGCTGAAACACGAATTAGTGAATGAAGTCATGATACAAATCTTTTTTTTAAGCAAATATTCGTTCTAACAAAAACAGATTTTTGACAAGCTCTGGATCAAAGCTAAGCTAATGAGGAAGTGTTGGTTCAAAGCAGGAGTACGTTGGTAGTCCGTGGAGAGCTCCAGGCTATCTGTCTACCTCCAGAGAGCGTCTGTTGTCAGATGGGTGCAGTATCAAAAATATGTGGTGCAGCCAGTCTGTTGCTGTTTCATCTGAACAATGAAAAGCGTTCACTGCAGCCACTCCCTGTGCTGCTCAAGCTGTACTTTACTATCTTTGATGGGTTTTTCCACACTTGTCCCACTCCTGGTGAGCTCCACTGTCACCTCATTCCCTGTTCAGGCCCACTTGTCAACAAATCAACATTCAGACTCCACCCACCCCCACAAACCACTCCTCTATGACTGCAACACCTCTCTACATACCTGTGAGAGAGAGAGAGAGAAACCCCAGAAAGCAGCTGGACTACACCACCTGTCTCCATCCACGCCGAAGCACCACATCCTCCTGTCTCCAGAGTCACCTTCAGCACCTCAGTGGAGACGCGTCATGAGCCAGCCTGCTTCAAAGCCCCGACCATTACTGCTGTGCTGAGTCCATCCTCACCTCCATGATTACCATCTGGTGCTCAAGGACAGAGTCTGACGGCAGCGTGGCATCTGTTCCACCGAGAGGGCGATTCACTGCAAACAGCCTTCTCTGCAAGACCCTGCATGCTTCCAGGACCCGAGGCAGGCAACAAACATGGTTCCTGTCCCTCCTGCATTGGTCATAGAGTTTTTGAGTCGTACAGTGTGCCTAAAATAATATTTGCATATCCAAATGACGTGTGTATATAAGAGCTGTTAGTTCTGTTATTAGTAACGAGAGGAGGAGAAACAGATTTGTCAGACTGCTGTAAATTTCCTGGCCACCTGTAGACTATCTGCTAGTTTTATTAAAGCCCTCTAATGTTAAACGCTCTACTCTGCTGCAGCACTCGAAGCTTTATACAACGTGCCCCCATCGCTCATTCACACCCATACAAGCACTTTTTTTTCACCCGAGTGCTTTCTATCTAACATTCACACTTCAGTGAATGCATCGGAGAGCAACTTAGGGGGTCAGTATCTTCAGTATTTTGCCCAAGGATACTTTGGCATGTAAAGAGGAGCAGCCTGGGCTCAAATCACCTGCCTTCTAATTAGTCGATGGCTGCTGTAGCTTCTGAACTACTCTTAATAGCTGGGTAACTCCTCTGTAACTCCTGTAGACTGCCAGTGTTACAGAGGTCCTCTGCACCTTTGTTCAAGACCAGGAAATGTTTGTTTTCACTGACTGACTAGTGTTTGATTGCTGGCATCGCCCAGTTCTGTGCCAGTAATCCTTTCACCTGGATATCAGTCATGACCACAGCACTAACTCAGTGTTTTTGTGATTAATTAACTAAAATCTCAAAACTTAAATAATGAAAAATGCAATGTGACGTAACGCTGGTATCAAAATTATTATTTCAGGCACTTTAAATTGGTCAACTGTAGGTATTTTAAATTTCTTTGTTCTTTTTTGTTTTGTTGTTTTTGTTTTTTCCCTGTGCAGGCTGGCCTGTGGGATCATCGCCCGATCGGCGGGACTTTTCCAAAATCCCAAACAGATTTGTGCCTGCGACGGCGTCACGCTGTGGGAGGAGAGAGACCGGCCAATAGCCGGGAAAGGTCGGAGCAAGAACAACCCGGAGACACCGGCGGCACACCTGTGAACCTCTCAAACCTCTGGACACTGATGAGAGTTTGAACAAGGGGAACAAAAAGCGTCTCGAAGAGAAATGCAGATTGTGTTTCTCGGCGGAGCGCGAGTGCTGACGCGAGGAAGACAGAGTCCTGAAGATTACTGCACTGATGACCAAACAGCAATGAATGGACTTAATTTTGTGAAAATGCTCTTTGTGATCGAATCAAACGCTCTCTGCAGTTGCTGTTTAATGTTTTTCTGAGCATTTTAAACATGTCACCTCCTCAGCAGGATGTCTGTAAATGTTTTCTCAGCTACAGATTTAATTTCTCTGTGTTGCCGTCCACTTGCAGGGACATGTGAGTAATTATATAAGCCTCTCTAAAGCACTTGTCATCTCCACATATTTGAGTTTTATTAAGTAGAAAAATTAAAGAGGATGTGATGCGGAAGATTATTATGATTGCTCATAGGTGGGTCACAAGTAATGATATTTGTTTTAAGTAGAATATGCAAAAAGTTGTTGGAAAACCAAATCCTGAAATTCCAGGATCGCTGAGATGTGTGTGTTTGATTTTAAAAAATATTTAGAAAAAATCTGTGATGAAGGGGGAGACCGTCCCTCTCTTTGGGATCGACTCTGCAGGAGAGTTTAAAACGAGCCCAGGAGGGAGAGTGAAATTCCTTCCAGAGTGAAAGGGGGCGAGGAGGGGGGGGTTAAAAAGTGACAGAGGGAGTCCTTGAAGGATTGTGTGCTCAGCTGTTTTTCTTTCCAACATGGAGAGTGAGGTTAGTGTTCCTTTATCACTGCTGCAGAGGGCGTTTGAGCCACACAGAGAGGGCAGCTGACAATCTCAGACACCCCCTCTCTGTTATCTTTTAGGAAAGTCGGACGGGTGAATCATGAAGTTGTCCAAACTGCTGCCCCTGCATATACCTCAGCCACATGTTGGTGCGCTGTCTGTGTCTGTGGCACATTTTGGATTGATTTTTTTTTCCTCCAAATCGAGCATCTGTCTTGTTCTGCTGATGCTCGAATAAGTTTATTGAATTTCCCAGTAAATGTTCTGTCATTGTCCCTTTCTGTTTGAAGTGGCTGGGCTTTGAATGAAGACTCATTGTTATAGCTGGACACCCAAAAACAGCTGTATTTTTTTTAATCTAATATCAAAGCAGGAAGCACAAATCCAAATGTTTGATTTACAGCTAAATAAATCAGCACAACTACGGATCAGTTAATTAGTGTGTCTTTTTAATTGGGACCACTAGTGCTGTGTGATACTGTAAATACAGGGCCAGGATTACTGATACCGATACTTTTAACCTATAAAGGCAGCTTATGTATTAGAGAGCAGTGTGTCATGCTTTATGAGATGAATCATCATCAGTCTGCAAAATCTGCACACGTCAGTGACCTAAAAACATAGATTTTCACAATACACAATAGTCTATTACCACACGCTTCAAATGTGGGTTTTGGCGACCTGAAACATAAATGTTTCTGAAGCAGCTTGTCTTGTTTAAATTTGCTATGGGCTATAAATAAAATAATAAAATAGGGTTTTGGACACTTTCCTCTAACACACACCACCACCTATCTAATAATAAATAAATAAATACATAACACAATTCTATGGGCTACATACTCAACAAATAATACGTAAAAATATCGATCTCATCGTGCCAATATCGATCCATTACCAATACCGGCGTTGATATCGATACTGTCGATATTAGGATCGCACATAAACAATAATCCTGCACTTGGATGTAAACGTGCCATCATTAATTGAGCCCCCCTCGCTTGTTGTTTGGGGGCTTTGTTCATCTGTAAAACACAAAGGCTCATGCGAGTCTCTGTGTGTGCTTGAGTCATTTTGGTGGCTCTTCTTTTGTGAGGATTCAGCATCCTCCCGGTGCAGCAGCAGCAGCAGCAGCCCTCCCCCTCTGCAGCCTCTCCAGCAGTATGCCCGACGTTCAAACGGAAGCAGGCGCTACCATTTTGAAACACAGCACCGCTTAGGTAAGATGGTAGATCCTTTTATTTAATCGCCTTTTCTGCACCCTTATTCTCATGTGGGAGCTCGTTAAAGCCCGCCGTCTAAAAGCTGTGAGGGGGCTGCTGGTTTCGGCGCTGTTGTAGGGACGGAGAGCTTTAGATCGCCTCGCCGTTTCACTGTGTTCATTCCTGTGCGGGAGGAAGAAGGGGAGGGAGAAAAAATGTGTTGTTACATTGTATCGATCTGCCACCGAGAGTCATACCGTTGTATCAGGTATTAGTATTGATCATCGACGCCTCGCAATCGGAAGTGAAAGTAAGTGTGTTTAATGCGTGTCCGTGGCTGTTTGGCTGTCGGGACTTTGTTTGGCTTTGCTTTGAATCGCCGAGCGGAACCAAACAAGCATCTCGCTCTCTCTCCCTCTCTCTCTCTCGTGTCTCCATTCACAAAAACACTGACAGCCTGTCCGACCAACTCGTCTCGTGTCTTTTGGGTATTTGTGAGCTGGTAAATAAAGCGAGCTGTGGAAAATATGTCGACTCAGCGCCGTGCTGCGTCATCACAAAGCAGCTTTCCCCCACCACCACCTCTGGTTTATGCTTCACTTGAACCCAGTGTTAGTGCAGCAGCCATACTGTATGTGAGCGGGGTTCACCCAGTATGGAGAGCGGGTATCTGTGGTGGTGCTGGTGGTGGTGCTGATGGTGTATTCGGTAAACTCAAACCAAAAAAACTAGAAACCCAGTTGTGTGGTGTTGGGGTGGGGAGGTGGGTTGTCCTGTAAAACATGTACAGGCTGAAGTGAAGGAGATCCCTACTATGCTCGCTTCTTGCTCCATATTTTTATTCTTGGGCCCTGTTCACGTTATTTACAACTGAAGAAATTCCTGGTGCAGCCAAACTGTCTTCTGATTGGCTGCCCCTCGCAAACAGAAGTTTCCTGTTAAATGCAGAAACAATTCAAAATCCTGCTCCTCACATACAAGGTCTTGGATATTCAGTCCCCATCTTATCTCAATGACCTTGTAGTACCATATCACCCTATTAGAGCACTTCGCTCTCGCTCTGCAGGCCTACTTGTTGTTCCTAGAGTATTTAAAAGTAGAATGGGAGGCAGAGCCTTCAGTTTTCAGGCCCCTCTTCTGTGGAACCAGCTTCCAGTTTGGATTCAGGAGACAGACACTATCTCTACTTTTCAGATTAGGCTTAAAACTTTCCTTTTTGCTAAAGCATATAGTTAGGGCTGGACCAGGTGACCCTGACACCTCCCTTATTTATGCTGCAATAGGTGTAGGCTGTTGGGGGACTCCCATGATGCACTGAGTTGTTCTTCTTCAGTCACCTTTTTGAATCACTGTGTGTTTATACACCTCACTGGAACGATGTCAAGCTCTCTTCCACAGCATGTCTTTGTCACAGATGGCCGCCCCTCCCCGAGCCTGGTTCTGCTGGAGGTTTCTTCCTGTTAAAAGGGAGTTTTTCCTTCCCACTGTTGCCAAGTGCTTGCTCAAAATGATTGTTAAGCTTTTCTCTGGATAGTTATGGGGTCTTAAAATTACAATACAAAGCACCTTGAGGCGGCTGCTGCAGTGATTTGTCGCTATATAAACAAAACGAAATTTAAACCAAAGATGAGCTTCTGTGCTCATATACAGAGGTGTGTCATCTTCGGGTCAGATTTAGTAATGTGTTACAGCACAAAGTGGTTTCTGGCATAGAAGGAAGTACTGTGTGTATTTAGAAAAGAGCCCAGTGACAAGATTGTGTGTAAGTGGACATGGAGGACGAGGTGGAGGAACTCTGAGACTTCTCAGACCGACCATGTTGGATATGTATGCTCGGAGTTCCTTTCTGAAGGTGCAAAATATAGGGAGGAAAATATATAAGTGTGCAAAGTGATTTACTGTTTGTGACACACAGTTTACTGCTAATTTAAGATTTAACGGAGGACAAAGCTTGCCCTATTTTTTGTGTTTAACATTGAAATGCACTGATTGCGCTTGTGCTTGGAAAACGGAACAACTTTTGTAAACCACACGCAAAACTTACCACACTTACAAGTACTATTTGGGGATTGCGCTAACATGCTTTTCCCACCCCGTTCAGTAATTGTGTCTTTAAACTGACTCTGAAACTGTGGACACAAGCTCGCTGTCTGATGTCTAGTGATTGAGAAGTCATTATCCAAAGAGCGTACGCGGGGTAATCCTCCTTTCTGACTCTCAGAATCACCAAATTTTGCATTACTGTTTGCTAAAGATCTGTTTTTCACTGTGTCAGTCTCATTTTTCTTTAACATAATTTTGTATTATTTTATCATATTCCATATAAAACTTTGTAAATATTCAATATGAGCCCCTGACCTGTTTATTGTAGATTATACTACTTTTATTATTATTCTTAATGCTGCCGAAAACACGAAGCATTAATATGGGTAAAATACATCTTAAATGTGGCCAAAATCAAAGGTTTATTTACTCAGATAATTAATCATTAAGTAAAATATCCATCTATCTATTCATCTTACAAAATTCACTTATTTTCTTTGCAGCATGACCTAAAACAAGAGACGCTGGGTCCACTGGAAGCGATTTGTTCCTCTCGTGTCACTTACTAACTGACGGCTCATCACTTGCAAACGTTCCAGGATCCGGTTGCCTAGGTAACCCACTAATATGCATACTGACAGGTCATATGGTAATCAACACTATCCTGTGCTCACACTGACAGTCGCCTGGAAGTTGAGAAAAGATGCTGAAGTCACCAGCTGTCCTCTTTCACTTTCTGTGCTCCATGATCACCACATTGCTTCTGGTGTGGATGCATCTTAGGGCCGGGATTATGCTTTCCCCGTCAGTCCGCTAGGGTCCATTCAGGTCCGCTCCACATAAACGTCATCATCAAATGGTGAGCGAGTCCACAGTGGAGTATAGTCGAGGTCTTAGTCATCAGCAGGGTGTTTACCGAGGTCACAAAGCGAGGAAGCAGAAGACCATTTTCCAATAGAGGCCTACGCAACCAGAAACCACAGACGTCGCCCCCTGCTGGCTATTAATATGAATGCATGTTTGAGGCACTTTGACTTAGCTACTTATCAGAAAGTTGAACGCTACATCCACATTTGTGCCTGAGATGACCATATTAGGCATATTTCCTCTAGTGAGATCACACAGAACCAGGAATCGACAACACTGTATCAAACTGAGCTTTTAAGCCTGATTTATCTCACAGGGATTATTTCTACATATGTGGACCTCATTACAAGAAACTTTCACCACAATTAATATGAACATTCGGTGTTATAACGGTGTATGTGACAGAAAAATGAGGAAAGCTGTGATAGGTTCTCTTTAAAGCACCCGGATTCATGAAAGTCACTATAAATGCGTCGTGAGTTTAGGAGCAGCACTGCTCCTTGAAGTTGTTGGTGCAAAATGCTCCTTTCGCCTGTGTCTCCTCTGTATGAGGGTGACTCATAGCTGCATGGGTAGTCACAGCCTGCTTCTCGCGAGTGAGAGCGACGTCTCCTTAAGCGAACTCTGTGATCTCTGTGGCATTTATTGTAAATGTTTAGCGGTTATTCGCTAGCACGATCTCCACTGCTCTGTTTTTACATAATATGACTTTATCTGACCTCAGCGGGCAACTCTGAGGCAAATCTGTGGTCAGTGTGGTATTCAATTTGAGGAATTTGAATGTTAATCTGCCTCCTCATTCATGCATAAAGGTTCTTTATCAAGAGTGTGTGTATATATGGGTGCGTTTAACGTTTTCTCCAAATAGCAAGTTTCTGGGTTTTTCTCTTTTACTCTTTAAGCTAAAAATTGATCGCTTCTTTCATCTGTGATTTTTTTTTTTTGTCGTCTAAAAATGAATAAAAGCTTTAGGCTTGAGATAATGACATTTCCAAGCTTTTGATGCTCATACACTGTGTCTGCTTTTCACCCCTGTAGTCTTCTCCTTGTCAGACTAACGCTGAGCCAAAGGTGTGTCTTCATGCTCACTCAGTAACTGTCGCGTCTGGGGCAGCTGATAGTCATACCGTGTTGCTAATCCTTTCACTTATCTCTAAACAAACAGTCAAAGCGATGCTCCCTCTGTTTCTCCACAGCGCCATGGACAAGAGCCACACAGTGAAGCTCTTCGTGGGTAACCTGGCATTGGACACCACGCAGGAAGAGCTGTCGGCCATCTTCGAACCCTACGGTCAGGTGGTCAGCTGCAGCGTGCTGCGGCAGTTCGCCTTTGTGCATCTGCAGGGGGAGGGTGCTGCGGAGCGGGCCATCCGGGAGCTCAATGGACGGGAGTTTCGTGGTCGGAATTTGGTGGTGGAGGAATCGAGGGGGAGGCCGCTGCACTCCACCAAGGTGTTTGTGGGTAATCTGAGCGGCATGTGCACCACAGAAGACCTCCAGCAGCTGTTCCAGACGTTCGGGAAAGTCCTCGAATGTGACAAAGTCAAAGGTAAGCCAGGTCTCTACTCACAGTTGAAGTGAAGTTAAAGTTTAGATTCTGTTTTATGGTTTAATTACAGCTGCTGAATTGCTGGGAGCGCCTGAAAAAGACTGCAGAGGGCAAAGTTCAAAGTTTAAGCTAATGCCCCGATTGTAAAGTTGTGCACTTTCCTTTGGCACAGTTCATTTTCCTAAGCAAATGTGATCCTTATTATTATCAGTGCACTGAATCACATCCAGCCATTGCTTTTCCACAGGCTATGCTTTTGTTCACATGGAAAACAAGGAAGATGCGCTACAGGCCATCGAAGCCCTGCACGGCACCTCCTTCAAGGGCCGGCCCCTGTCCGTAGAGCTCTCCAAGGTCCAGCCCAGCAAGCAGGCGCCGACGGGGAAGATCCCGTGTGTGAACTGTGGGAAGCAGGGCCACTATGCTGGAGAATGCCCTGTGGGGAAACCTTCTCTGGAGCAGTACCAGAGTCAGGCAGCGGTCTTGGCTGCTGCCGCCGCTGCGGCCGCCGGCCTACCGCTGCAGGTCCAGCAAAGCGTGCACAATTCAGTCTACAACACCTCCACCTTTGATCCCACTTATGCTGCTCTCACAGGGATTACCACCGGGACACGCACAGATGGGAACCCGGTAAATCCAGCTGTTTATGGTGCCCTTGCCAGCCAGGTGTACGGTGCCAACGTTGCCAATCAGCTTTACGGAACGGTGGCCAATCAGGCCGCTCTCACGTCAGGGGCCACGCAGGTATACAGCTCCATGACACCTAATATTTACGGTCAGGTGGCTGCGTCCCCAGCAGCCGCCGCTGCTGCTGCCGCCGCTGCCGCTGCCTACACAACTCCGGTTTACACCCCGACAATGGCCAACCACCCCGTCTATCTGGCCGCGGCTCCTGGGATAGAAATGCCAACAGCGGCAGCTGCCGTCAATTCTGCCTACTCTGTAGCGCCTGCGATTTACAGCGCCGCCGCACCAGCCTACGCTCAGTTAAGCGCCATGGGAGCAGCGGACCCGACTACAGCTATCTTTGAGGCTGCCAGGCAGGCGCATTACTTCGCCCAGGGCCAGCAGGTTGTGGCTGAGCAGCAGACGGCAGCTGCCGCCACAGCAGCAGCTGTGGCAAAGTCCGGAGAGAGGGATCGCAGTCCACTGCGAAGGTCGGCACCTCTGCTTCCGGACCCTGTGATGAAGCCATTTATGTACCAGAGGGCCAAGCCACGCCGACCCCTGCTCCCCACGCCAGCTGGTCGAGCAGCTGAAGAGGCAGTGGAAGCCGCAGAAGACCCCATGGCCAGGTAGGATATAATCTTTGATTCTGTTTCCTGCTAAGCAGCAGATGTGAAATAATGACAGAAATCTTCAACTTTCATGTTTTCTAAAAAATCAAGGTGCCCCCTCACCTTTACAAATCTGATGTTGTTCTTGTGGTTTTAGCTCGTGGTTCACTGTTCACTGCAAACTATTTTCTCTTCAACTAAATTTGTCCTTAACCTAACCATCTCTGTCCTCCCCCGTCTTAGGTACTACGCGGAGTACTACCAGCAGCTCCAGCAGTACCCACAGTTCCAGTATGCCTACGCATCACCGAGCGCAGTGACCGCCATCCCTGGCATGCCGGGAATGCAGGCCATGCAAGCGGTCCAAGCAGTTCAGGCTGTCCCCGCGATGCAAGCCCAGCCCGTCGCCACGCTGGACGCACTCAGGCCAGTGGTCCCCGCCGCTGCGGCAGTGGCAGCCGCCATGGCTGCGCCCAGGGTGTATGAGCCGCCGTTGCCGCCGCCCACGCGCAAGGAGGCCATCCTCCGCCGCCCCGAACTCTCCCTTCACACGCCTGAGCCCCCCTTCCGATAGTCGCACACAACTCTCTGCCCGCCCCTCCCTCTTTGCCCTGAACCCCTCCCACCCTTCACCCTCCCTCACCCGCCCCAATCTCCTCTTCCAACCCCAAACTTGACCACCTTACAGCAGCTGTATGTACGTGTGTGTGTGTGTGGGTGTGTGTGTGTCTGGGGGCTCTAAGTGTGTGGTATTAAACTGGGGACTCCTTGGTTTATTAACCTGCTTTAGGAGAAACTTGATACGCCAGCCTTGGTTCAGTTTGCACGCGCACACAGTGCAGCCACCGAAAGGGAGGCTTTCATCTGTCGCGCGGGCATTCTTTGTGCTTCTCAGTTTTACTTTTTTATCGTGCCAGTCTCACACGTGTGCCAGTATTAGGCCGACCCGCTCGGCCGTTTCATATATGCCTTTATTTCCGCAAACCCAGTTATGATTTTCTAAGGCCGAGACCTTCGATTGACGACATCAGCCATCCTCCTTAGGCCTAGATGATCAGTTAGGGCAGCTAATTTGAAACCTTTTTTGCCTTATGTTGAAGAGTTTCAATTTGCAACGTAACCAGATGGAAAGTCAGGGCGACGCTCTCGCGCGTGACGGCTGCGCTGCGTCGCGTCCGGCCGAACCAAGGTTGAGTCTTCTTTGTTTTTTGGTTTGTTTGGGGGGTTTTTTTTTCGAGGGACGTTTTGTCTTGAATGTGACGTGGGCTGTGACGCGTGTGAGCGAGTGAGAGGTGAGGGCTTGCTGACCTTGCAGCGCACAAACGCAGCAGCAAAAAAAGAAAATAAAACTTTGCCGAAAAGGAAAGGAGAGAAAAAAAAGAGTAAAGCACACATAAACGTACTGTAATGTATGTTTGGATCTCCCCTTTGACTCCCTTTTTTTTTTTCTGAACCCCCCCTCCTCCCTTCCCGCTCCACCCTTACTCTAACTGCAGCAATGAAAGACACTGCTTCACCTCTCCCTCTCTCGCTCTTTGTAATTACAGCTGCCTACCTCTTACAGCAAATTTCAATGTCTATTCTTTTCTATTGTGTTCTCTTATATTGTCGGCAGTTCCCGCTCCTTGTAAAGGGACAGGGTCAGCAGTTTAGAGGGGGAGGAGCCAGATATTACCGACAGTGACTTTTTTTTTGTAGATGTTCCGTATGGAGTCCATCATTTTCAGAGGCCTTTTTTAAAAATAGTGTAAATGTGTTTTCTGTTGTTTACCTGTGACGTAAGTCAGCCTGGGATGTGATGAACTGTAAACGGTGGTGAAAGGAGGGAGAAAAAAATCAATGTGTTACTACTGAGGGAGCAGTTTACAAAAGGATCTTTTAATCGCATCCTGTTGGAAACCACGATGGTATGTGACAAGCTCAATCATGTGCCTATAAAGCCTCGAGTGAAGTGCATTAAGTGGAGGGACCTCCCATTTTTAAGTGCTTTTGACATTATTTTTTAATCATTTCAAGGAGGGCGGGGGGAGCCCGACCTCCAGAGCTTTAGTATCCAGAAGGCTTGGAGAGCGAGCGAAGCTTTCTCTGGGATTTGTTTCACAGCTCTTAAAAGAAAAAGCCACAAACCGAGCCTTCACGGGTTCGTTACTTTACTAGCTGCTGGTTAAAGCAGAAACGACAGTGATAGCACCAATGAAGTGAGAGGTGGGGCAGCGTCGTCCACGTGCTTCTTTGACCCTCCGAATACCAGACCAGCTTTAGATTGCGATTGCAAAAAAGGGAAACGAGCGAAAGTGTCTGTTTTAATATATCTGTTAGAGCTTGTAGAACTGGACTTTCACGAGTGGCAAATCCCACCCGCGTAGCTCTGCGTTTCATTAAAACAGCCACTTTCAAAGTATTTTGCAACTGCTATGTGACGGCGGTCTGCTGCACACGCCCCTTTACTGCCCTCCCGTTCCCCCCCCTCCTCCCCTCCTCTCTCTCCCCCTGTGTTTTTTTTTCTTTCTTTCTTTCTTTTTGTTTTTTAGCGGTTGAGCGACTTCTTTGCATCTCACGGTGTAATCTCTCTCTGTGTCGTATATACAGAACACATACCAGTTGCATCCTTTGTAGAACTATGTGGTTTGCGAAATGTCTTGTTTGCCATGTTTGAGATCGTATTTTTTAGAGAAGTATTTTCATTTTTTTTGCCTTCTTTTTAAGAAAAATATAAAAAGTCAAAAGTTTAAAAAAAAAAATCATTCAAAAAAAAAAAATCAGCATGCTTTTTATTGAGAATATGTATTACTATAAACCTTATTATAATAAAGAATGTTTTGGCTGACACTAATGTGGTAAAAGAAAGCAAAGGGTTTGGACATTTCCCCTTCTTCTTCTTCTTCTTGTTTATGTTGTTCTTCTCCCACTATCTGTTTCTCTTGTGTAAAATGACCACCAGACCCATTTGACTGGGGACCCAAGGGGGAGACAGGTGTAGATGCTGGCCCAGCTTTGCTCTCTTTGGTCGGGGTAAGTGCAGGTTGGTGCTCCTTTCCTCTCTCCAGCCTCTCAAACTCAGTGCAAACCAACTCAACCAAAGGGTTTTGGGGTTCATTTGCATTTGAGAACATGCATTTCAGCGATTCGTTCTGGCTCTGTAACATTAAAAGTTAAAAAAAGGATTTTTCTTGTAGAAATGATGTTTTGGCACAGTGAGAGCTGGGGAGAGGCACACAGATAGAATGGCCTGGGTGCATTTTGATCTGTGGAGCAGTCCTGTTTCCTTGGGCGGGGGGGTTTGATGGGTGTGTGTCTGGTCTGGTCTGGTATCTCCCCTGCTGTACCAAATTCTCCCTCTCCGTGTGTCTCTGTGTCCTCTCTGCTCTCAGACCTGCATGTGTGATAATCTGTAACTCTGCCGCACAAACAAACAAACAAACAAGCCCCACGTCAGTCCAGCTCTTGACTAACTATCTCAACTGAAATAGGTCACCGTGCCGCCTGGAACGGCCGGGGTGCAGCCGTGCGTGAGCGTGGCGGCGTGAGCCATGGGGACGACTTTTAGCGCGACGCCAACGCAGCGGGAACTCGTTCTCTCTCTCTCTTCACCACCAAGGTAAATAAAAAAAAGTTTACAAAAAAACAAAACGCAACAACAGCAGGAAAGAAATCCTAAAGAGCACTGACTTCCCCTCTCCCAACCTGCCGCCCCCTCCTTTGACTGTGCCTTGAACAAACACTCCCTCCCCACCTCCCTCCTCTCCACACTGCCATCGCCACCTTCCTCCCCCACCTCCCCCAGTCCGTAACTCCTCCTCTGCTGCAGTGGCGGTGCCGCGGCTACAGCCTTGGGCTTCTCCTCTGTGGGTTTGGTGGGCAGGGTTTGGGTGGGGTTAGGACCCCTGCACAGGTCTCAGTCAAGTCTTGCAATCAGCTTTAGGAGGCGACTGGCGCGCCCTCTCTGTCCTGCTGGTGTGTGTCTGTGTGTGTGTGTGTTAAAGAGAAAACAGCTTCTTTTTTGTTTGTCTATTTTTCTGTGGGCGGTATTTCATTGATTGGTGAGGCTTGACACCCTCCCCCCTGCCCTCGCCACCGCCGTATTCGCCGCCCTTGCCCCTTCTCTGCCCGCCCCGGTTCCCTCCTTCTTCCCCCTTCCCTCTCTCACACCTCCTCCTCCTTAACCCCGCCCTCCTGTGCGCCTCTCCTTTCCGCCGTTCACACACAAATACACAGCGCTTTTTTTTTTTTTCTTCCCCCCCTACTCCCGCCGCCACCGCCGCCGCCACCACCACCACCTTGGATCTGGGTTTGTGGCTCTGGCTCGGACTCAGACTTCCCAGAACCACCCACCTAAACCCAAACTACCCACCCACCCTCCTTTTGTTACCGTAGTGGCCTGGGCGTGCCAACGGACAGTGTATGTGTGGTGGCCCGCCGCCGGACTCAGTAACACGACACAGAGAGACTTCAGTGTTGGACGAGCCGCTTTGCTGAAACTGTTGAATGATGGGTTTGCGCCACACAGCTGTGGAAGGAATCGTAACTCCCATAAGACCTTAGCGCCATGACAAAACGAGATAAACCAACAGGGGGTTTGCCTTGGGTCCCTCACAGCCTGTGTGCCAATCAGAAACGTCCTATAAGATCGGCTAATGAGGCCAGTCTGACCTGTAGATTCTCACCAATCTCGGGACTCCTGTAGGACTTTTCTGGTACGGCAGCTCTGTTTCTCTAATCCTAGTGTCAGCTGGACCGGCTGGATATGTGCTATGAGTGACTTGTATGAGGTGTGGCTATTAAATAATGAGACGTCACACCGGTTTGACTCACAGAAGCTCTGTTTTGTTGTTTAACAGCCACGCCTCGTCTACATTCTTACCTGTTAAGACTATTGATGCACACACACAGTCCCGCACACACTCGCTGTATGTCAGATGAGTTTGTCTCACATTTGCTCCGACCGCTGCGAGACGGAGTCGAGACAAGCGTGGCGCTGCCTTTCTGTCTGCCTAACAAACTAAAAGGAGGTGGGGAGGATTGAGTAGATGACTTACTGATAAGGTGAGTTGGTAGTGGAAGGATCCTTTGGCCCAAAGCTACTTTCTAACCTCACCTTTCTGATCTTGGAGCATCCCATAATAGAGTCACTGGCCAGAACCTTATCAAAAGAGAACGTTGTCGCACACAGTGTCTGTGCTAATAATAACGAGCCCTAGAATCTGATGTCTCTGTTGCTTGGATACAAAGTGCAAAAAAAAACTGATTTTTTTTTTTGCATTCACAGACACATTAAGTTTTTTTAAAAAACACAAATGATGAGTTCATCATGTGTGGATGCATTTAGAGGCACATAGAGGCCAGGTTTATTTCTCTCCAAAGGACCGCTGTGTAGGATTTAGTGGCGTTCGAGGACTGGACGTGTAGTGCAGGATCCATAGTCCTACATTAGTGCACATTTGCCTAGAAGGAAGGATTGTGGGTATTTGACAGATGCAGAGGCCATGTGTAGATGTGGTGAAAGACCAAAAAGCACATATCCTGATATCCTGAATGCTGATTGGCCGAAAAGCTGGCTCGAACAGGAAAGGGAGCAATAGTGCAGTTCACCACAAAGAGGAACAACTGTGTCCGTTTTCATTGCTTTCAGTCACCCGGTTTCACTTTACTACAAAGGACCAACGAAAGCACAAAAACGCGGGTAGCCTGTGTCACTAAATGCTGCGCACATTTACAACCAGGCCGCCATGGCAACAGCACGCAACCACAGCGTGAAGTTGTGAGTCTGCAGACCTCAGCGTAGCACAGATTAGAGAAAACCTGAAGGGCTCTTTACACTAATGAAAACAAACACAACTATGAGTACTGCATGTAATACTGTATGTAATATAGTCACAGGCGATTGCCCCCTCCCTGAGCATGGTCCGTCTGGAGGTTTCTTCCTGTTAAAAGGGAGTTTTTCCTTCCCACTGTCGCCAAAGTGCTTGCTCAAAGAGGGTCGTCTGATCGTTGGGGTCCTCTCTGTTAATGTAGGGTGTTACCTTCCAATCTAAAGCACCTTGAGGCGACTGCTGTTGTGATTTGGCGCTATATCGATACAATTGAACTGAGTACTGTATTCTGTTTCCACGAGTAAATCCTACACACTGGTCCTTTAAGCAGTGCAGCTGATGAAACCCCTCCTCAGCCTCCATGATCAGGGCACACCGTGCTCCAGTTTTTTTTCCCCCTCCAGCCACCTCACCCCTCCCCTCCAACTCTGCCGGCTCCTCACTAAAAAGGCTTCTTCTGGTGCTTGTGAGTCTAGGCTTCCTGTGCTTGGGTGAATGCAGCCACGCATCTCTTAAACACCCCCGACCGCCCCGCGCACCCTCTTGCTCTGAATTCACAGACAGACGGAGCTGCAGCCTCCTCTCGACTTCCACTTCCTCACCCAAACTCCCCCTGCCTTCTGTGGTTTGGACAGCTGAAGAACTGAGATACTCTGCACACACACACACACACACACACATTTATATAGATATATATTTGTGTATTGTGTTGTTTTTTTGATGGGATCCCACAGGGTACAGCAGACACCGGCAGAGATGTACATCGGGAACAGAACCCACTCCGGCTTAGGTTTGAGCCCAGCCCTCACACTGTAGACCGTGATGCCTTTTTTAGTTGAAGCAGGTTTCATTAACGAGACTTTTCTAGGTCATCTAGCACAGATGTGAATCACAGAATCACACTTCTAATGATGCTTATCCTCTCTTCAGATAAAAGCGTCAGGAGTGTCTTATCTCACACGTTACCTCGTATAGAGGGGGGCAGACAGCATGTGAACGCCAGCAGGATGCAGTGCAGCTCAATACAAAAATCACTGCATTTATTGATCATTTATAAGGTTTTTTCCCCTCATAACTGCAGTAATAGTGTGTTGGCTGGCATTAGAGTGAAAGGCGTTCATGTTATTTTGTCCACCCTTCTGCCCTTATATGATTACAGGCCACCTGAGGCCAAGCCCATCTTTTTTTTCTCCCTCTCCACGGACCATTTCATTGTCAGCAGTCCCACGGTGGCATTACCGTATGTTTAGCCATTTCAGTTCCCTCGTCTCAGCAGCTGCTCAGTCACAAACCTAATTGTAACCACAAATAGTCGCGCAGTAGCTAAGCTTCTTCAAGTAGGTTAATGGACCAAGCTTAGTGTAGTTAAACGAAACGCCTCAGTTAATTACAATATTAATCGTTCTAGTTTCCAAAGACGTCAGGGGTGACAGAATAGTGTGTCATCTCAAGAGGAGAGCAATCGGGATCTGCTCCTCTTTCAAAGAAATCGAATCCAGCACAACGCTGAACGATGAGGGGATTTTCACACCGTGAATGTCGGATCAAACATTTGCGTCAACATGTTTACTGTGAATGACAAATCCTGATATGAAGACAATTATACTGTATGGTTGTGTGTGCATATATTTATGCCTTTTGGTCTGTATTTCTTAAGATGTTGAGGTATTTTTTTTCAGTCTGCATGAACAAAAATCATGAATAAATCTTTTTGTTTCTCATATAATTTGCCTGAGTTTGTTGTTATTTGGTGCTTGATCCTTTGCTGTGTAGTTTAGGACAGCAGGAACTATGCATTTTACCTGCAGCCTAATTTTAGAGTGAGGAGTAAGATGGCGTGAGCTGCTGCCAGTGAGAGCAGTGCAGGGAGGAGCTGCTTTGCCTGGGGTTAGATTGAGCTGGAGCCAGAGGGGAGAAGTTGTCAAAATCTCAGAAATGGGTGTCTTAATTTTATTGACTCGTGTGGGGTTTGTTTTTTGTTTTTTAAAGAATACATGACTCAGTTGTTTGAATTTGTAGGTAGGCTGAAAGCACAGAGGCCTGGCTTTGCCATTGAGGATCATTAACAGCAACAGGTGCATTGCACAGGCCATAAAAACCTCTCTGCTGAAAGGAGGCGTTATTGACATACTTCCACACCACTCACGAGCCCCCTCATCCCTACCCGCGGGAGACCACCCCGCCTTTCACACCTTTTTAGGCCCAGAACCTGATACCCACGCTGTCGGTTCCCATACTTATTGGGGTGCGGTCACGTGTGCCACTTTTGACCAGGAAAGGAGCACCGGCCAGCAGGGTCTTCTGGTAGTGGGAGCACCACCTCCGCACAGGCACCTCGCACCAGTGGAGTCTGGTCTCTGCAGCCCCTAACTCTCTCTCTCCCCCCGCGAAAGCGAGACCTCTAAGTCTCAAGGAGGTTGTTTGGCCTCACGGCGTCATCTTCGTCGTTTCTATTGCTGATTTTTTTTTTTATTACCAATAAGCTGAGGGGGACGCGTAAAGTCCTGACTGAGGCGGAACCATGACAGCTGTCGAAACCCAAATAACATACACCAACTCCTACACGATCCAACATGAAGACGCGTACATGACCCAGGAGGAGGACTGGGACAGGGATCTGCTGCTGGACCCCGCCTGGGAGAAGCAGCAGCGGAAGGTAGGTTTGGATAAAGCGGTTTCGAGTAGCGCTTGTACCGACGTGCGTAATTACGCACAGATCGAACCTCTTCGCTCGCATTCAAGTCAGTGAGCGGCGCTTTAAAAAAAATGCTTTTAACACGTTAACAAGGCAGACTGAATTTAATTTGGGAGTCAGTGGTGTTGGTCTAATTGTGTGAAGTCTAATATGAAACCGCGCCTTCGCTGGCCTCACACCTGGCACTTCAGTCCTGCTTGAAGCTGTGTGGGCAGATATTTTAGGCTGTGGAACTTTCTCAGTGTTGTCTTTCAGTTACCCCTGATTGCCTTGCAGACTGTCTAAATATATTACCACCTCCCGGAGGTTTTTGTTTTCTTACTTTGCCTGCGTTTTTCACTTAACTTTTAAAGTACATGCGAGTTTATAGGGATATAAGGACATTAAGCCAACCTGGAGATAAGGATGCAAAGGATGGCGTAAAAGCAGAGGGGAAATACTCACAATAATTATACCATTTGTTAAGTTACATTAGACCAATATAAGTATGCCTTTTTTTAATTATCTATACCACAATTTCCTGTTAAAACAGCCTCTTATGTTACTGAGGAATATTACATTTTATGACTTAAAAAGTAAAGCAACAACTCTTAAAGTATGTCTTTAATCTTATTTTGAAACCCATACTGAACGAGAGTTGGGCAGGGTGGGGTTAGGCCAACCTTTAAGGTCGCATGGAGAAAGAGCATGACAGGTGTGTTTAATGAGCTGCTGGAGCAAAAGTCAAGTGACACAGGTGATGTCTGGCACGGCACACTGGGACAAAAACAACACTGGCAAAGGTTAATGAGCTACACTTTTGTCTTTGAGGTGTTCACCTTGCACACAAATGACCCACTGCGATGTTTCAGTTCAGTGAACAGACTGAACTGATTTTCATGTTTGGTATTTTTGATCCTAAGGGTTTGTAATTGGTCGCCATGTTGGATGACCACAGCCTTCACCTACCAGGAAGCCCGGGCTGGAAATAGCCATCAGGAAGATTTCTGTTTCACATAATGAAAGAGAGCTACCAAAACATATTCAAATTAAACAGGAAGTTTCAGCTGTTTGCCGCACCTGACTCAAAGTCATTAGCCTTCTCTTCCTAGCTGGCATGTCAGAAATGCAAAGGGAGCAAGGATACATTCAGTTAACATGATTTCATAGAGATGTTAATCCTGTAAAACCAGAAATAATTACCAGCAAATTTTAAGCTCGATATTTTTTTTATTGAATCTGGAAAAAAGAGAGTAGAAATAAATGTGCATATATGAGAGTTAAGTTGTATCATTTTTAGCTACATTTGGCTTTTTTGTATAATTTATTGCTCACAGCCTGTTAAACAAAGACATGTTTTAATATAGTCAAAAGAAACTCATAAAATGTGATACAGTTAATGTTATAAGGTTGCACTTTTTTTTTTAAAGGTTTTCTTGTGTTGCTGTACAGTTTGGCTCAAGAAAAGTAAAAGCTGAGACTTTGGCTTCAGCTAATGCAGAGACAGCACATGACTTTACTCTAAAGATGACATATTTGGACAAATGAGGTTTAAATCAGCAATAGAACCTTCAAAAAGTTCAACATAACTTCCAGCTGCTGTTTGTGTTCAGCTGAGCTGAAGAGAGCAAAAAGAAAAATCCCCTTTGTGAAATATGTCTAATATTCTTTTTGAGTATTTCAGGAATCGCATGCTCCTATTCCCATCTCTGACAGTTATTGAAGTGTAGGGACCGTGCTTGCTTCCATATCCTGCTGTACTCAAAGACATAACCTAATCTAACCTGTAACCAGCACCTAATCTGGGTATAGATCAGTGAAACGGGCACATTTTACGTCAGCTGCAGTGAATCTGCAGAATTCTTCCGTCAATGAAAAATGTCTCCCAGAGCTGAAGCGCAGTGACAGGCTGAGAGACCTCAACAGATGGTAGCAGAGAGGAGAGAGAGAGATGGATGGCAAGGCTGTTAAGTATACACCCCGGGTTGGTTTCACAGACCCACAAATAAACGTCTTCCTAAAAATACTTCTTAACTTGCTTGGCTCCAACTTGCCCCCCTCCCCCGCTTACTTTCTCTTTATCGCTGTGTCTTTTCTTTGAAAACTTCCTTCGCCACCATTTTTGGAATATTTGCACATCTCTTGTGATTGTGCCTTTTTTAAACTGATTAAAAATGTTGCCTTTCTTACTTTGTCTCATGCGGACCACCAGCCTTTTACGCTCGGGGTCATAAAACAGGCCTTGAATAAACCTCTACAGCCCAGCGAGTCTTTAGTCTTCACCCCTCATCCTCCCCTGGGAGCCGGTCATGGTACTCCACTGCCCTCCTTGGCATGTAAAATCTAGCTTAAGGAGCTGATATCAGCCCATAAATATAGCCGGCGCTTCATTCTGCAGTGCCGAGAATATGAAAGGGAAGCCTCGAAGCACCTGTTGTCTCCTCTGTCCCTGAAATTTCAGTGGAAAAAGCCGCTCACCACTTGCTGCAGTAGTAAAATGTTTGTCAACACACAGTGATGCCGAATCTGATACCACACATTAGAAATGGTGTGTGTCTGAATTGTACATGCTGACACTGGTTTATATTTATCATAGAGCATGGCTCCTTCTTTGCTAACTAAGTGATTCATGACTTGATTTGGACGAGGCATTTGATTTAAGAGGAGCTGGCAAAAATTGTGTTAGATATTGCATCTAGGGGAAAGCTGTCGGAAGGAAATATGAGATATGAAAGGCCGGAGTGATGAGATCTGGCTGCATCTTATCTTGGCGAGCTTCTCTCCTCAAAGCAACTATAATCCTGGAAATAAGGAGGGCTGATCCAAGTGGATGGAGGAAACCGGTCCGGTTAGAGCCAGAAGTTCTTTTCGTGGGCTTTCGGAGCTTTATTGATGTCTGCCTCAAACAGATGACAGGCTGACAGGTCCAGCTCCACCGCATCTGCAAAAAGAAGTGATTGCTGTAGGCGCAATCAATATCTGTTTAAAGATTTACTCTCACTGCAGAGGGCTGCAGAAGACTGCGCTCACAAGAACACATGGAATCGCTTTTTATTTGAAAAGGCGATGCTTTCGTCCTCCTGTGCAGTAGATCCCTCTGTTGGCACGCAGCACTGAGCTAACTAGAAAGTAGAAACTATCATTATGCTAAAAAATAAATAAATGAATAAAGATTCAGTGCTATGACTTAAGTCATCTTCTGTTTCACATTGTTAAAGAGTTCAGCTGCTAATTCACTAAGTAAAGCTGCCTGGTGACGCTCATGTTAGCAGGAATCTAAAAATATCCATTACATGAGGTTATCAGCAGCCGTGTGCTTAGCTGACCTGTTAGCAATAAAAGCTCAGTATACGTACACACAGAAGAAATTAGACTGGGCAAGTTGAAAAGTATTTAAAAAGAATAATAATCATTTATTTTTCCCCACACTGGCACACTGTTGGTCATATAGGAGAGGTGGCTTAAACTGATACCTAGTTTTAGCCTAGCTTCCATGTGCCCACACAGAACTGTCTGTGCAGCCGTACTAAAGACGGATCGATATCTTAGGCGACTATAACATTCAGTATTAACCAATCACAGATAAGAGTGGTGCCAAGTCGAGCTGTGTCTTCTAGTTAAGTTGCTATTTTTTTACGATCAGTAGCTGGTAAGACTCCGTGATTTTTTTTTTTCTCCCCTTTTCAGTATTTTCCCTCAACCCCTAACCAGTCTCAGCAGATGGCCCCGCCCCTCCCTGAGCCTGGCTCTGCTGGAGGTTTCTTCCTGTTAAAAGGGAGTTTTTCCTTCCCACTGTTGCCAAAGTGCTCACTCATCTTCTGATTGTTGGGTTTTCTCTATTATTGTAGAGTCTTCACCTTAGAGTATCAAGCCCCTTGAGGGAACTGCTGTGATCAAGTGCTACAGTAATACAATTGAATTGAATTACACTAACACACTATTTTAATCGAGATCTAATGAATGGGTGTTCGACGAAGTATCGGGGGAGGACAAGTTCTGCGTGATGAGGCCCAATCAGGAGTAAAATGCAGGTATCTGTGTCATCTCCACTCCAACACAACACATCATGTTCTTGTCCTGCAAACAGAAGCATAATTAGAAAAGGGGAAACAATCATATAGAAAAACCTTTTTCACAAATCCTGTTGGAAAACACACTAAATCTCTCAACATGTTAGAAAAAGAGAAATCTGCAAAAAATTTGGGCTAAATTTAATCAGTTCCCCTGTGCACATCGAGGCCTTTGTAAAAACGCAACAACAGCCTCTAGACATGTTTTAAAGTAGAATTCTATCATTAAGTGGAAGCCTCTCATAGTCTATCATATCATAGTGTTTGTTTATTTTCATTTTCTACAGCAGCACTGAGTTTGTCCAGTCATCTCACATTAAGTGATCTTCAACCTAATTCTAAGATCAGCTCTTTATTTAACATCTATGTTGTCATTGTTGCAGAATCAATGAGAAATTGTTTAGCAGCACAGATCTAAACTATATATTAATAACAATATAAAAATATACACTCTCACACAGACTTACAATATGGTGCAACATCATAATTATGAACTCTGCTTCTAAGATTTGCAGTGAAACATTTTTCTCTCTGCTTTCCTGTTGCGTTACATTTTCTTTCACACGGTGCAAAATGAAGTGGTCCAAACAGCGTCCACCATCAGAGCCAACTGTTATAACGTTAGATTGAGTAATGTGATATTTACCCACTCAGCCTAATGTAAAGTCCTTCTGTGTGGGCCAGGAGAGATCTTAACAGGCTGAATAATCCAGTCTATTCTTGTCTAATCTCATTTTATTACATTTCAACGAGGGATCACCAGCGTGGCAGGCAGACCGGGTCGTTGATATCTCATACTTGATGCTCGGAGACGGCGCTAAAGCGGTGGACCTCCTCAGAGATGACGATTTGAAAAAGCATCATGCGGACATTTATGTTAAAAAATGAATCTCCAAAGATTAGCGACATTAATTATGCCTTAAATGTCAGCAATGCTGCAGCACGGCTCCACATAAAAGCTACTTATCAACTTTTCAATGCTTCAGCAGCCTGGCTGCTGTCTGCTACCTCGATGCTCATCGTTAAACTCAACAATCACAGCATCATCGAAGCATTTGCATCATATATCATCAAGTGAGTTGATGAAAAAAGGTAACAGAATGGAGCAGAGAGTCTTTCTAGAGACTTCATCTGCTCCACTTTATAATAATTTGCATCTTTATTGCAGATCTGATTTGTAATTTGGCTCATCAGTCCCCCTTTACTCATCCCTGCTCACCGCCTGTGCTTCTCTACTTAATCCCAAGATGCATCTGAGAGAAGAGGCATCTTACGTTCCCCTCCCATAATTCACTCAGTCATGTGACATGTGAAGGAACAGTAACACCGCTAATGTGATCGCAGTGTGTTTTAATTTCCCAGACTTGTGGAGCTTGCACTTATTTAGGAGCTCAGAGGAGACGTTTTGGTGCTCGCAGCCAAAGAAAAATTGACAGGGATGCCATCTGAAACATAGTTGCTGCTTCTACAACACTTTATCACAATAAAGCCCTTTGTCGTATCTGTATTGATCACTAAATAAGACATTTCTTAAAACAAGAGAATTGCCCTGCAAACTTTGCAGAACTTTTTCAGTTTTACTCTTAAATTGTGTCCATGTATACCGTATCTGTTTTTGTGCATCTGTATGAGAGCTCAACGTAAGCAGAGAGGTGAGAGAGCCCGCAGTCAGATCAAATAGCAGTTGCTATTCCAGAAGTTGTGTCCATGTAGGGAGGCTTCTATAAACTGCTTTAGTGCAGGCGCAGGAGCCCGAGGAGGCAGTGGGAATGGCTGAGGACTGTATCTCTTATGTGTGTGTGCGTGTGTGTGTGTGCGTGTGTGTGGAGGGCTACTTCTTCATGGTGTTACACTGTATGCACTGCATGATTTGTGAGTTCTTGTAAGGAATGAAACAGTCTGACGGCAGAAAGTTGTTGCAGAGTCTTGTAACGGTAAAAGCAGATACATGATACGAGCATGGTGCAGCGTCGGAGTCAAAAGAAGAAACGGTGATTGATGAGCTGTGAGAGCCGCCATCTTGATCTAATCACAGCCTGTATGGAATAAAAGGGTTTAAAGTGGTAGATGAAAACTGCTGGAGTGACCACGGCGGTGCTGCCTTGCAGTTCTGTGCATCAAACTGAGCTAAAGCAGCACGCAGGTATGTTTGAGTTTCACATCTCCCAGTTTCAGCTGTTCGTACTGCTCAGGCTCATTCCTGGTGTTGAAAACGGAGAAAATGCTGCATGAGAGAAGACAACAGAAGCCCGCCAAGCGCCGTGCCCCTCGGTAACTAAACACACATGGAGGACAGATGGCCAAACACCTGCAAAATGTCACCTCAGGTCCAGGCAGTGTGTATGCTATTGAGTTTTCATGTAGTAATGAGACGAATGAGACACCTGAACCTGTCTTTATAAAAAGTGAGCTAAGCTCATAATGTTAGGGCTGAGTGCTTGCTGCATGCACTGGATATTTATAGGCCGCAGAGGATGAGATGGTGAGTCTGTGCCTCATGATAGGACTGAGGTCACAGGGATATCATTATGTGCTTTATAATGGCTTTAAAAGCTGTATGCTATTCTGTGGAGGCAGCTCCAGTTTGAAATACCAAAAACCAAAGCAAAATAACAGAGTTATTTACTTAACTGACAGTCAGCTGTAAATGTATATATTTTACTTTATTAAAGGTTTTAAGACGAGCTTATGGGTCGAGTGTTGCACAGCAGCAGCCTCCAGGTTCTATATTCATGCAAAATGACTTACAGATGTTCCTATTAAAGCGGCGTCTTTATTAATGGTTAATGTCGAGAAGAGTTCTAGCAGGTCATATTTAAAAGAAATACCGAAAAGAAAATTAAATGGCAAGAAAACGTAATTTTTATTTGACTAATTTTACCCTCGTGTGTCCTTCCGAAACAGATGTGGGCTTTTTATCATCGGCCTGCTCCAATGATTGCTTATGTCTGAGCTCACCACATGGATGCAAACTGAGGAATGACGAAGCAGCCGTCATGTGTGCTCATTCTGGCTTTAGCTTCACAACCCGCAAATAACAAAATGAAACCAGAGTTGTGGGATCGCCTGACCCGAGGATTCAATAGCCTTTTTGTGGTTCTCTAATGGAGGCCGAAGTCAAAATCACAAGGTCATCTGTGACTTGCTCTTTTGGCTAAATGAATGCTGAGAATTGTAGCTGGGGCGCATCTACTAGAGGCAGCCTCGGATCAGTTTCACACACCGTTTTTTTTTTTCACGGTCGAGGTTCCTGTCGAGATGGAATTAGCTGACCCCAGATCTGCCTGGAGAGTTTTGCCTCTTATTACAGAGAAAGAACTTGCCTACTGAAATTAGAAACAACCCCCCGCCACCACCAACCCCCCATCCTCAGTCGCAGGCGCACTGTCATAAATCCTCCGCAACCACTTACACCAATTTATCTCCCCCACTGTCAGTCTTCAAGTCCAGAGCTCATTAAACGACAAAAGAGTCGACATGCAGCCACCGTGAACCTGTACACTCACCTTTATTCTCCACCATCAATCACACAGTCAATTCACCTGCTCACTCATGTAACAAGAAAGAGGCTGAAAGCTGTAATAGAGTGAACAATGCAAGATAAGGATGGCGCAAGTGTGTGTGTGTGTGTGTGTGTGCTGCAGTGCCAGCAGAAAATAAGGGTTATTATATACACCCCAGCTGACAATTTAAAGTAACAGCACTGTGGAAAAAAAACTTTTCACTTTGATTGGTAGTTTTTCAAGTAATTAAAGTAGTACATCAGACATTGCTTCCACATAGCTGGCAATATAAAGAGAGCTTTACAAGACTGCTGGCTGGCTTTTGTGTTATCTGGCATGAAAGTTCACACTGAAATTCATATCAGCCACAGGATTAATCAAGTCCTTTTGTTTGCACTGTGAGTTTGTAGTTTTGGGTGAAATTACTCAACAAATATTGGATGGTTGTCATTTAATTGCTTTTTGTAATCTCTGACTCCTGCCACAGTCAGTTTAGAGCCAAATACCACAGACTGTATGTAGAAGATGGATATAGCTGCTAGGGATGTCACCAGAGCCAATACTTATACTTTTTGATGCCAAAATCCTGAAAACACGGTGGTACTGTGGAGACAACACGCCACTACAAGTATTCTTGTGCGTCCTTACATGATGAAGGGCACCCACAAGCACAAGGAAAACTACATGTGGAAGACGGCGACTAGCAAAGCCGCTGAGATAGCTTTGCCCCAAATTATCGATAGCTGGATATGGAAGTACGTTGTGTTATGCTGAAACACACGTTACTTTTTTGTTTGAGAGAACTTTGCCGTTTAGAAATCAACTAGCGCGCCACATGCTGAACCGTTTGTAGTGGCTAATGTTGTGTTGGGGATGTAATGACTCCCAAAGATTTAGTATTTGGTGCTAATATGAGTAGAGTTAGCTTGTTCCTAATTCAAGATGAAATTAAAGAAAGATGAAACAAAATGTGTATTTAGACAAAAAATATTCCTTATCAACATTATATTTTATTGACAATAAACAATAAAACGTTAGAATCTTTGCCGAGTAGCATGCTAATGTTAGCATTAGCTTTTATTGTAAACATTTCACCCTGTGGATCAAAGCTGACTTCACATCAGTAATGCAGCTGTCTCAAAGTGAACATTATAGTGTATTTCAGGATAAAATGAGAAGGATGACACTTTGTACCTTTCTAAATATGAAGTTAAACTTACTATTATTTAAACAGATCTGAATGTTGGCCTTTTAGCTGCTTTGCTAAATTGGAAGGATTTCCTTCCTTGGTCTGAAAAACCGAAAAGTTTGCATATTGCAATTTGGAAATCAGTTATTATCCGATGATGTGGGCGTCCGTTCAGCATGTAAGGGTAGACTAGGACACATGTAGCTTTATACTGCCCCCTTCAGGTCTGGAAGACCACTTCGGTACATACCCTGCCAACGGCTACGTTACCAAAGAAAAACAAGTACCGTAAGTATCGGTTCTGGTGACATTCCTACTTTGTATATATTTTATATATCTTGCTAATTAGCAACCATTTTGTGAGAAACATGGCATTTGGCACTGACTGCTAAATGTCTCTTATCGTGAAATCCCAACTAGCCACTATAAATCATGTTAGAGGTGACATGACTCACATTCTGAGGTCTATAAGTTTTACTTAATTAATTAATTTGATGTGTAAATGTAATTTTCTCATAGATTTACATTTACAACCAGACAACCTGCCACCTGCTTTTTAAATTTTCATATTTCAGACCAGAAGTTCTCCATCCATCTTTCATGCATCTGTCTCTAATGATTATGTTTCCACAACACTGCAATATGATGTACAACATATGGGATATCTCTGTCACTGAGGAGAAAATGTCCCTTAAAAGGCACAAAGAGGCAATTATGGAGTCTATATGTTTACTTCATTGTAGTTCCATCTGTGTGGGCAGCATTATTGTCTGCTGATTTTATTACCTCTCTGATTGGGTTTCCACTGCTCTCTGCAAGTTTCTTCTTCTGCACTGCAAGTTGGTTAACTTTACCCTGGATCATTTGATTTGGTTATTCGATCTCTCAGGACAAACTGTTGATAATGATGATAGCTGACATCGGCCTGTTGATAACTGTATCGCATTGTTGTGGCTGAGTTACTTCGTGGCAGACAGAGGAGCTTATATAAAAGCATGAATCACAAAAAGCTACCAGACAACTTTAAATCATTTGTCCCCGAAGACGCTGCAAAGTGAACTGAGATGACGTGCAACTGAGGGAAATTCCAAGAATCTGTCCTCTAAATAATTGCGTTCACTTTTCTGTCCTTTCTCTTCTTTTGTCTTTTTTACATAAAACCAACATTTTGAAAAACGTGCATCTGTGCTTCTGCCAGCATTTCCAGTTCACATCGTACACTCGTGCATAGACTGCGCTTTTAAGGGTACGCTGTTAAATTCTGGCTGGCATTTGTGGCTCGCATCATCATTCTGGTAGTGCAGCAACCTGGAGCCACGCAGCAGTGGAACACAATGTGAGGCAGCATAATGGAGCCGGGAAGGACACGATGTTTCCCCTCCTCCTCACGGAGTCGAAGCAATTAATATGACAACTCAGACAGATGGTTGTGTCAGAGCGAGTGATTGACTAAACCAGGTTAGCCATCCTGTCCCTTGGGTGGTGTTCAGACATGGACACACAATAAATGGAATACCTGATCTGGAAGCGACTGCCAATCTCTAAGGTGGCAAACTTGAGTGCTCTGAATCCGATCAAAATGCAGCAGATGATGCTGCTTATCCAATATGTCCATACAAAACTCATCCTTAAATCTTTAAACGTTACCATAATGGGTGGAGTGCTGTTGTCGTTCCCCACCTGTTCACTCACCTGTTAAAGTCCCACGTGCACCCAGCATATCTCACTGGCATCTGGCACCTTGCACACACTGTCACACACACACTGACTGGACGAGGTGTCCTAGTCCCTTTTATCCTCTAAACGCAGGCATAAATCCACAGGTTGGGACGCACCGGTGTTGCATTGGCGGCCAGCACTGGCCTTGTTGTCAGCAGGATCTTTGGGTATAAGCCTGTTAATCCTTCACAGAGAAGCAGCAGAAAGGAAGGCTGATAAATTCATGCCGGGTACAGGTTCAGACCGAAAATGCAACTTAGAACTGCTCGTGCAGTACTTTTACCTGACACTGGCTGATATCCATCCATCCAGTAACTGCTTAACCAGTTCAAGCTGGAAAAATGTGAATCTTCATTTGCTTTTTCCCCAAATATGAGTCACTGTTGGCTGAGTCTGTTGCTTTATGCAGTTCTTTCTTTCAAATTCAGCTGGTTCCAGTTAACGGTTTCATCCAGCTTTGTTCGTCCACTGATTATTTACTTTGATTAGCTCGTGTTTTTCCTTTTTCTTAACAGATATGAATTGAATTTTGTGTGGTTTGGTTTTATTTGAAATCCAATCTAAGCTTGTGCCACAGCAGTGGTCAGCTGGCCTGTTAGAGGTGTGTTTAGGATACATTACGTCATTTTCCCAAATCATCCCCGTGGCATCGAAGTTCAGGGCTCCGGATCTCTTTTTGAGGGGTGGGGTGTATTTAAAGACTATAAGGGGGGCGGGTGGGGTGAAGTGCTGGTGGTTCCTAAATATTGGTGACACCTGTTGTGTGTTGTAACCGTTAGCCTCCTCCACTTCGGTCCTGTCACTTTATCAACTCTTAAAACCTCGGTGGAGGAACTTGGTGCAGTCGTTGTTTACTAGAGAGCTCTGATGTGAGGAAAGTGATGTCAGACACACATAGCTGAAAATATAGTTCCTCATTGTAAAGCTCTAGTTTTGCCATTAAGAGGCTGAAAGGAAAAGATGATGTTTCTAATTCTCTCCATTAGGTGTAGCTGACAGCTGAACACCTTTTTATTCGTGTGGATTTGAGTTTGCCTCTCTCACACACACACCAACAGTCGTAGTTTCAGAAGTGCTGTGATTTTCTTCTTTACTGACACTTGTTTGAGATGACGAGCCTTGATGGGAGTGTTGTTTGTCCACTCAGAGCTCATATGGCTCAACCGCGGCTGTTCCAGTCTGTCAGAAGTGTCGTGATTGAGGACTTACATAAGCGCCGTCAGTGTTTTCATGTGCAAATCCTGGAAATGTCATCATGTCAGCAGCTCTCCAAAGTATTTTACAAATGTGAACAGCGGCGTCGATGCAAGAGGCTTATTTATTTGGGTTTTTTAATTTTTTGGTTTTTGAGTGTGATCAAGAGGAGAGCTCGGCAGTGCTCACAGAGAGCAGGCTGTGCACTTTGGCCATACAGTGACACAGAAACACAGCCTGTGACATTTCCTGCTCTCTCTGTCAGTGTAGTTAAATCACAGCAGCTTGTGTGGTGCAAGCAAACCTCACAGAATATTTTACTGAGTTATTTATGCATTATATGTAAATTAAACCAAAAACTGATGACGAGACGGATTATTGTAGCTTAAAAACGCAGCGAATGAAATGAGCAGGAGCAGTTCAGGGGTTGTCTGTGTGTTTTTAATAAGTACTGACCTGTGGTCTGTTGACTCTGGAAGCTGCAGCTTTTGATTGCAGAGGGGGAAAGGGTGCATCTGCTGCTCTCTGTGCAAACAGTCATTGCTGCCCGACAGGTGGACTGACGTGCTCGCGGTTCAAAATCGACACGGCTATAAATAGATTTATGGCTTTTGGTAGTTTTCAGAGCAATAATTGCATCTTCAGTGCTCACAGCAGTATATACATTATTTTTATTGTCTTCCTCTGGATTTAATCTTAGCCCTGAATCACAAGCATAAATGCCTCGTAAATAAAAGAGCGCAGTGTTTTCATGCATGTGAGTGAGCTGTCACCGGTTTGTACATGAGTGCTGAACAGTGTGACCAAAGGTAGCTGTAGTGGACAGGTGTGAATGGGGTCCCAAATGTCAGCCCTGCAGGCAGGCTATTTTTAAAGTGGCACAGACATAAATACCTGGGCTAAATTAAGGCTGGGCACATGCAGGTGTACTGTGGGAAGACTGGCTCTTTCCTTTCAAACCACACGAACAGATTTTTATATAAAACATACTGACACAACATCATGTGAACACTTTCCTCATATGTTTGACTCATTTTGGATGATTTAATAAAGTCTGATTTGTAAACGCTGGTCAAACTATCATCAAAATGAATGATTAGCTGCAGTATGAAACTGTACTCTCATTGGATAATAAACAACCACAAGTATTAGCCAATAAGCATGGGGTTTCACAGTCATACCTGCCCCTTGTCGTCACATTGGGGGGGGGTGCAAGCAGAAATGCTCAGAAACTATGAGTGATGCCACAGGAGCTACGCTGGGCTAGGCCCATCTAAAGAAGGCAGCCACTCAGTCTCTTTATGTCCCATGACTTTTCTCGTGTTTTACTCTGGACTATTCACCTGATCTGGTTGGGAAAGACCTGTGATTGGCTCCACTCATAAGCTCAAATCCTAAACATCCAGCGCAGAGACTCCACTTCAGTCACAACATGCTGACAGGTTATAGATTTTCAACAAACCCTTTGCTTTCTGTACTATGTAGAACTCAGACTTTATAGAGCTGGGCTCAAAACACTTTAGTTACAAACCACAGGACAAATGCTAGAGAATGAAAAAGAATACTTTTCTGTGCACCCTCACCATTATTCTTTATTTAAACTAACGAAAGTTGAAAGAATGAGGTTAGGGGCTTAGAGTTGAGTGCAGCAGTGAAAGCGTCCTGTCTTCCTCCATCACGGCCTCGCTAAGTGATGCTCTAAAACGCAGCACTTACTAACAATAACAGAGACTTCCGAAAATGGTTTACAATCGATTTAACTGCTTTTCTACCACCAAGTGCTGCCAATTTGTTTTTCTAACGCTCTGCTTGTTGTTTTTAATTCTGCTCCACATCACAGACCTTATAATTTCCCTCCACAATCAGCAGATTAAAACGCACCAAATCTTAAGACTGGCACACAAAGAAATGCAGAGATGATCTGCGCTGGCAGTGTTCCCTGTAAGCCACATCGCTGTGCACATTTTTATTCCAGACAAACATATTTCTGTAATTGGATCAGCCTCGTGTGATCGAAGGCACTAATTAGTGAAATCGGCTACTGTAGACTTTTGTAATTAAATCTAAACACTCTTTGGGGGAAAAAAAAAGGCCTGCAGCCAGCGACGCAGTAGTGCAAAGAGGTGAGGTGTAAGCTGAGCTTGTCCTGAAGGTTTATGTAATTATGCATCTTATTAGAAGTGATTTATATTTATTTATCTATCTATTATTTTCTTATTTATTTAGATTTCCTTAGGAGAGGCTGAGGCAGAGAAATGGAGCTATGAAAGTGCAAAGACAGGGTTGATATATGTGGAGCAGCACTCAGTCTGGACTAATCATCAAGTCAACTACAGCTGACTGTGTGTGTGTGTCTGTGTGTGTGATGGTCAGCTGTGGAAGGCTATTTTGTGCACGCAGGGTGCTGAGATTTATGCGGGAGGTAAACTCAATATAATCCCACTTTACGGCCGCCGTGTCATGCGGCACTCACTTTATGATGGAAGGCTTTTTCTTAAATGTAACCTCATTAAAAGAAGCATTACTAAAAGCATCTCCTAACGTTTGACATATCGACATTCTAATAATCCTTCATTTTAAATGCGTTTTATAATCATTAGCCGACATTTTTCATAATAGCAAAAAGGGTTCACAGCTGGAAGATGATGTTTAAGGTGTCGGGGAAAAGAGGATGTTTTTGAGCTTTGGCACTGATTCTTCAAATTATAATCAATCAGTCGTCTTGATATCATTTTTACATTCATGTCTTTTTTTAATGAAACGTGAGAATCGTCAGTCTGTGTTCCTACCCCCACCTATGGCCGAGCTCACGAGGGTTAATATGTGAAAGAATAATACAGTAATGTGCTTCATATAAAGAGCAGCAGGCAGGGCTCAGAGGGGAGCTGCTACTCCTCTACCTTTAAAGGAGCTGGCTGAGGTGGTTCGTGCGTCTGATAATGATGATGCTTGTTCCAAAGTGAGGTGTTCTACCTACTGGAAGGAGACCAGGACACTCTGGAGAGAGTACATCTTCAAGAAGGTGTCTATGGAGCAGGCGGTCTGGGCATCTCTGGTTAGCGGTCGTGCTGTCATCTACTGGAGCTAGAGCTCCAGCTAGTGGCAGCTAGCTCCTAACATCTTAGCAGCTAACGGGCATTGTGTAGTCAGAAAGTATGAATATTAACTCTAACCAGAGGTTATTCTGCTGCTTCCTGATGAGGGCACCAGCCTTTAATCATCTAGTCGACATTAGTCGTGCTTTTCCCTCCAACAAAGTAATTAATCTGCATCTTCTGCTAGCGTGTGCGTTCTTTTCAGGAGCCGTAAAGAGCTTGCGGTTGCGTCAGCTCTGTGATGAACAGCCTGGGTAGCTGACATTATCAGGAGCTCATAGCCCGTTGAGATGGGAGGAAGAATGTGTGGGAACGTGTGTGTGTGTCAGATGTATTTGGAGGGTGGGGGGTCTGCAGCCCTGGGTCTCCTGGGGGGACGTAGTCATGACGGGCATTCAGCTGGGCTACACTGTGACCTCATTTTACAAGTAAAAAGGTCCCAGCTGAGCTGAGCCAGGACGGATCAACAGGTGCAGACAGACAGAAGAAAGAAGAGGGGAGGGGGAGGATGCTGGGATGGAGGGTGACTTCATGCCGGCGGACTTTGACGACCACCACAGGCGTTACAGCAGACCGAGGAGGGGCCGGCTGGCGGGTGGGGGGAGATAATGAAGCGGTACAGCACAGACGGAGAAAAGTATCAGCTGTAGTTTCACATGTGTCACAGTTAATTGTTTTTTTATCTGAGGCTCATGCAGCGTTTTGGATTTAATGAATCTGTGATTGTGTTTGTGTCTCCAGGTTAAGTGAATCTTTAATTTCACTTAGCGCCACTCCAGCTTCTAACAGCTTTCCCTTTGATGTAGACGCGGCATCACCCCTCTCATCCTTCCCACACTTTCTCAAGTTATTATTTTATATCTCATCATATTCTTAAATCCATTCCTTCCTCCTCCTCTTCCTCCTGTCTTGGACTCTTACAGTTCACCTCAGGAATCCTGCCTTCTCAGCTGTCCACTGGTGTCCCATGGCAATCCGATTTAGCCTCCGCCACCTCCCCTTACTCCTTGTCCCTCCCCTCCCCTTCGCAGCTCTTTCTCCTCCTTTTCCACCTATTTTAGCCTCCACACCTACCGCCCACCTCCCTGCCTCCACCTCCTCCGTTCTCCGTCACACACCTCCTTGTCCCCTCTCCAGTTTGGCCGGGTGGTCTGTGCGTGCTGGATTAGGAGTCTGTCTAAATTTGGTCATGCATGGCAAAGGAGATGAGCACCTGCTGGTTGGACAGGCGGTCTCTTCTCCCCTCCAGACCCTTACATCAAATTACAGCAGGGCTTGGGCATTCCTGTCACTCCTCTCCGCTCCTCCGCTTTGCTGCTTCTTTGTCTAC